>NC_142339.1:47291369-47521369 GCF_054954075.1 Amborella trichopoda
ATTGTGACGTTTAATGAGTTCTTCCATTTGGAGGTCCTTTAACCTTTTATTACTTGTGGAATTATACTTACTAGGCGCCAAAAGGTATTATCTTGTGATCACATCAATTTCCTTGCGCATATTATACTTATGATAGTAATCTTCCAGGGTTAAAATTTATTATTGATGTCATCACTTGAAATGTCACTGCTGTTACATTTCTTTCTTCTTGCACTTCTGAATTAATGCTTTTTTGGTGATATTTCTCCTTTTTTACATGTGGAACTGATCGATTAGATCAATGGTGTTTTGCTGTATCATATGATTCACAAGCAACTATATTTCCATATGAAACTATGTTAATGATTATAATATGCAGGTGCAACCCCCGAGTTCTTCGCCCCCAAATCCACCAACTTCAGCTCCACCAGCGCAAACTGCAGCAACACCGTAAGCCTTTTCCTCATTGCATACTAAATTGCCTTGTGTATCATGCCTATTTTGTTCTTAAGAAGCCTATAGAAATGGTTATTGTTTGGAATTTACCACAAGGGAAAAATGTTAATACAAAAATCTATGTTTTTGAAGAATAGTTAGGAAGCCTGCTTGTTCTCATTCCAAATCTTTTCTTTTAGGTCACCTCCAGTGGCTGCAGCCCCTACCACTGTTAATCAACCAGCCACTGCCCTGTGAGTAGTCCTATATTGTAATGTATTCATTTATTTGTGAATTGCTTAAGAAATTTAGTGTAATATTATTTTGAAAGTGTTAACTGTAAATTTAGTGTCATTAATTCTCTAATGGAGATGACCTTTTGATATTATGAGATCTGTCCTCTATATCATTTGTACCTTTCTTCTTCCTCTCTCCCCCTATCCTTCTTATGCCCTTACATCTATGTTAGCTGGATTTTCACATGGGTTTTTTCATTAGATTTTTAAAATAATAATCTGTCGGTATAGTGGGCTGGAATGCTTTCTGTTGAGCTGCATTTTGTTCTCATGTTCATTTGAGTTATCCTTAGTTCTCTATGATTGACAAGTGTCCTATGACTAAACCTATATCCCGTTGTACTTCATTGAGTTCTGAAACATGTTCTTTAGAAGTAGTACAAGCTCTATATATAATTTTCAGTATAGTGTTAATTTTTGGGGTTTGAAATGCTCCCCTTGGCAATTGATTCATTTTTTTCAATTTTTTATGATGGTCTATTGTGGTGGGGGGGTCTTGGATTTCAATGGTCAAGAGTTCAACTGTTGAAAGTTCTTATAATGGAACAAACTAAGGAGAACTACCCCTTGTCTTGGGAGGGAAGCACCTGGCTTGTTGATCATGGGGTTGACAACCGCAGCACAACATCGCAGGTTCAAATCCTGTTACCGACCTACTGATGTAAATCAGTCAAGGAAACCGAAAGAGAAAACAAGAGTTCTAGCAACAATAAGGGTGTTGTGGCTCTATAATATCTTCAACTAAATGATTGATCCCTTTGTTCCATCCGTCATGCATCTCGGCACTAAAACACTAGGTATATTGAGCCTAGACTCTTTTCTTATTTCAGTTGACTATTTGACCTTCCTCAAATTGGTAATTTGGACTCCAAGAACAAGGAGATGCGGCCCCCAAAAAGCCCCGAGATTCCTGATACAAGCCCCGAGAACATTGATTGAACTCTAATGATACCTAAATAAGGATTTTACACTATGCCTATTTATGGTATTGGCGTTTTAACTTTGGCTATTATTGCGTTGTATGGCTTACTTATTTATGGTGTGGGGGATATATGTGAAGACTGAGGGGGTTCTAGTAATTTGTATCGTATCGTGCTTAGGTCAAGCATTTCTCTGGGATTTATTTGATTTAGTGTTTTAGATGTCTAACATTAGTTATCCATCAAATGAAGGGCACACCTAGTTAAGAATGGATCACTATAGCTGTTTATTGTTATCACTTCCACTGAACCTAAGCCTCTAGTATTTCAGATTTCTTGAAAGTTAGATTCATGAAGTACTTGATCACTCTGAAGGAGCTATTGAGTCATGCCGTTTGTTCTAGAATTTGGAGAAGGTGGATTATGGGATGATGCAGATAAAGATTGGATGGATTCAATATTTTTTTTTCTCAAAATTTTTGGGGACTTAATCATTTCTTTATTTTTTTAATGGTTGTTTTTTTGTTTCATTTGATTAGTGTCTAGTTTTAAAACTAGGATAGTTTTAAAACTAGGATTAGTATGGATTTTTTTTTGGGTTATTTTTTGATGAAGTCCATTTTTTGAGGTTCTTTTTTTGCTATAAGAGGGAGCGATTGGGAGGATATATTATGGTCACAAAGTCTTACTCTTTTAGATACAGATGGATGCTTCCACTAGTTCAGTAGCACAGAATTGGTAGGATATATTATGGCCACAAAGTCTTGCTCTTTCAGATACAGATGGATGTGCCCACTAGTTCACTGGCACAGAATTGGTAGGATATATTATGGCCACAAAGTCTTACTCTTTTAGATACAGATGGATGTTCCCACTAGTTCACTAGCTCTAAATGAAACCATGGGTTGTCTCCATCAATTGGCTAATGTGTAGAACTAGATATAATTGTGAGTAGTATTCTCATTGTGAGAGCAATGGGATATGATTGACAAGATGAAGTTTCTGATGTGATGATACCTGTGTTAACTCACCCAGTTGGACTTGGCAGGATGCCGGTCCTAAGCAAAAAAGTTCAAAGATCGGCCCAGTCTCGCATGTTCCTAATGTTTCTTCTTTATTTTTCGAAAGAGTTGTCTAGTTTGTATTGGAATTTACCCAGTGAACCTCTGAACTCGGGCTTGGGACCGTAGTGCGTCCCTACACAAGTCCAGGGTTTAAAACACATGTTAGTATGATATCTAATTTAGGTTTAGATTGTTTAGTCTGACTTGGACTTTACCCAAGTGAACCTCTAGACTCGGGCTTGGGACCCTAGTGAGCCCCTACTCCCTACACAAGTCTAGGGTTTGAAACACATGTTAGTATGATATCTAATTTATGTGTATATTGAGAGCAATACAATACTTGCTTTGGATCCATATGATTTCAATGTTTTCAACATTTTGGGAGATATGGGAGGGTGCTAGTGTTTTGTGTTTAGGAATCCTTGAAGATGAATGATTTGGAAGCTCTTGTCATCACTAGACAACGTCTTGATTCTATATTTGAAGGCAAGATTGATTGGTTTGGGGTTTAGATCCTTCAATTTCTATTGGTTGCTTTTGCTTTTTTTTTTTTTTTTTGGTCCTTTTGATTCTACAAGATGGTGGTACAAGATCTCCAAACCAGTGTGGTATGGCTTGTTGTGCCTCTCCCCCTGGAGCCTTAATACTTTGGATGAGCGATAATGCTTGAAAAGGCCTGCAAATGGGATCATTTTAGAGATTATTGCCTTTGATGCCCTATCATGTGCTATTTGTGCCCACCATTGAAGTTTGGATGCAAATTTGAATCCTTAAACATTGAGCCTTTCGAAACTGGAAATAACCCTTGTCATGAATGGGTGCACAAGTGTGAATGAATGCCCTATCATATTCGGCAGGTCTTAAAAAAAATACCTTAAAAACAATCCATTGATCAAGTATGGAGTCTTACCGCATGGAAGTCAGGTTAACCTAGTTTCCTTGGTCAATATACCATGTGTCACTACTTTTAAAAAACAGTACTGTGCATTACAAACAAGGGAATGTTATGAGGCCTCTTGTCATAGGTGGTTTTAAAACATTTGGGAGTCCAGTAGTCCATGGGATTTGTCGTTCGAGGTTTTGGAAGATCCGCGATGGAAAGCTTGAAATTATTTTGAAGAGGAAAGGGTAAACTTGTGGCACGGCAGGTGAGAGGGGAGAAAAGCGAAAGAGTTGTGCTTGTTGGATATTCACCAAATTGAGGGGAAGTGATAGATAGTTGTTCAGACCAAAGTAAAATATGAGGCTATGGCAATTCCCTCTTGCACTTTTAAGAGGGTTGAGTATTGGCTCCTCAGTTTTGATACAACGGAAGTGCACACCCTACTTGAAGGCCTCAAGAATTTCAATCCCCTTTGGAGTCCTATTCTGGTAGTGGAGGGGGACTCCAAAAATGTTATTTATTGGGCCTCAAGCTCGGGTCCCTATCTCTGGAGGCTGGTGTACGTATTTGCAGGCCTATGCGCATCTCATGTGCTCATACCTGGCACAAGGCCATCTTCGAGGCCGACGTGCTCACTA
Organism: Amborella trichopoda; assembly: GCF_054954075.1. Classification (NCBI taxonomy): domain Eukaryota; kingdom Viridiplantae; phylum Streptophyta; class Magnoliopsida; order Amborellales; family Amborellaceae; genus Amborella; species Amborella trichopoda. The sequence continues at coordinate 47,295,585 of NC_142339.1, forward strand.
AGGAAGAAGCTACTGGGGTGGATGGTCCGGGAACCTTGTGATGCCTTCTCTTGTGCTCTTGGTTCCTGCTTTTCTCCTTTTATTTTCTTACAGCTATGGATGTAGAACATTTTCTAACTCTGGCCACCCCCTGCATGGCTTTGTATAGAGCTTCCAAACTGTGAGCGGCCTATTTTTTTGACACTTGTACATTCTCTTTACTTAATACAATCGTTAGGAGCTTCAGAAAAATAGAGTGTGCATTGTTATCTCTGAGCATGCCAGCAACCCCCACTGGGTCACTTTCTTAAGGGTAGTTTGTCACTATTTGTCTGAAATCTCGAGTGGCATCCCTTCCTCCTATTAAAATTTATGAATATACTTTATTCTAAATATTATTTTTTACAGTAATTTTAGACATAATAGGCTGTGGTCGCTGGTTTGTTTCACGAAATGTGAGAGATTGTGGTTGTATACAGCTTGTCCTTGGTGTTATGTAATCAGAAATCCATTGGCATCCATGGGTATTTGTTTAAGATCTGGTTGGATGTCTCCTTGTTGTGGTTACTTTCTTGTCTTTAGGCATGCCATTGAGGTGTTTTAGTTTTCCACTTTGTCTTTTCTGGAGCTCAGATTTTTGGAGATTGCTAAAGATACATGTTTGCCTTGAGCACTGTGTCTTTCATTGCTTCTGTTATAAGCTGTCATTTACTAGGCTAAACATTCTTAACGTGGCAGCATGCTTTCTGTTGCATTGGGCATTTCTCATTATTTGATTATGGGACTTGGCATTTGTTTGTTCTATTCAATTAATGAGGTATTTTGGGAATTGTCTTCATGCTTTCCTTTTTTTCTTTAGTCTAAGCAGTGGGGACGCAGATGTGTATGGTCAGGCGGCATCAAATCTTGTTGCTGGCAGCAATCTAGAGCAAGCTATCCAGCAAATTCTTGACATGGGTGGTGGTAGCTGGGACAGAGACACTGTTGTTCGTGCTTTACGTGCTGCTTATAATAATCCTGAGAGAGCAGTTGAATATTTATATTCGGTACGTGTATTTTCTTCTTTCCTTTTGTTTCATATGGTAGCAGTTAAATGGTTAATTTCCCCAAGTGTTCTTTTTTTGTTGTTGTTTTGGTGTAGTTCATTGATTTCATTGGTATATCGTTTTTTGCCATTGTCTTAAAATGCTTTGTTCGCTGTGGTTCTTATTACTCTCTGCTGTGTCATCTGAGGTTACAAGGTTGCTTCTGCATGCTAGGTTGTTGGAATGCAAAATATTTATTTATTTATGTGTATGTGGGTTAGATCTGCTTGTCGTAAGGCTGTAGCATGCTTACTTGTTGTGTGATGGTTGAAAAAATGACTAGGATGTTACAATCTTGGAGAATACAAAGAAATCATGAGTTACATAGAAGCTTACTTGTTAAGGGATTGGTAATAGTAGACTAAAAGGAGCCTAATGTCTTTTCCATCAACTTGTAGAGTTTAAGACAAATGATAGCCCAATCAATTGATCGAGGAGAAAAGTAAGAGCCTAATCAATAGACAGTACCAATAAAACAGTCTAATCAATAGATAGATTGCTTGTTGTCCTGATTGTATCGGATGGGATGCAATTCAAGATGATTTGGGGCTTATTTTTTTTCCCATTGGATATTATTTTCGATGTTCACTTCACATTCTATTTCTTTCAACTTAAGTTTGTTGTTTAAAGATGGTTTTTATTCTAAGGAGGATGATTTGGAAAAATATGTACCGAAGTGGAAATTTGTTTTATTGTTGTGTTTATATGTTAGAATAATTCTATAACTACATTTTTCGAGTCACATGAAAATCCAAAATTTAACTTTTCATATAATTCTTAATATTTATGATAGAACGACAATGTTATATATAGGCTAAAATGTTAATTTAGTTACTTCATTTTGCTTATGTAAACAATGTGCTTTTGGGATTAGTGGGCTCACCTTGAAGTACTTATTTAAGAGATTGTGTACCATTTTTTCATTGGTGACTATTAATTGTTGACTCGGCTAGCTTCTTACTTTGGTGGATGCTAACTTCTGAAAACTGTGGGTGTTAGATGTAACACAGGAACAGCACTTGGTGTTAAAATGATAAGGACATTTGACGGGAGTATATTTTCCTATATGTAGAGGAATGATCTTGAAAATTTATAGTCCTTCAAAGTAGTTTATTTCAGACACTCAGTCATGCGACATTTGAGTCTTGACACTCGGTCAGACTTTGTTGGTTGGAGTATGCTGTTGATGTGTGTAGCAATGATCTTGAAGAATTCTTCTCCTTCACAGTAGCTTCTTCCAGACGATCAGTCAAGTGACATTTGAGTCTTGGCATTACTTGGTTGACTTGTGAGCATCAGAGTATAAATTATTTGATTAGCGAGTTCAATGCTCACCATAGTTGTTAGAAACACTTGAGATTCCAAATCGTTTTAGAAATCTGAATCGCGGAATCGCGTGCACAGTTGCTTCTTCCAGACGATCAGTCAAGTGACATTTGAGTCTTGGCATTACTTGGTTGACTTGTGAGCATCAGAGTATAAATTGTTTGATTAACGAGTTCGATGCTCCCCATAGTTGTTAGAAACACTTGAGATTCCAAATCGTTTTAGGAAATCTGAATCGCGGAATCGCGGTTGGCTGGGATTGACGTCCGTACAAGGGGAATTGCAGGAAATGAGATTACAGGAATGGAGATCCCTATGTGTATGGAATTAGATTCCATCCTCTTTGGAATTGTGTTTTTGTCCTATTTGAAATTAATCCATATGGAATCGAGATTCTTTCATATATGGAATCGTGATTCCAATATTTTTTGAATCGAGTTTTTGATGCTTCTAATAGGTTCTAAATTGTTTATTTTGTAATTCATGGCCCTATATTTGTGTTTCTATTTGACGGAGAGTATCATTATATGTGGAATCCAAATTCAACAAATGTAGAATCAAGATTTAACAATTGCGGAATCGGGAATTAATAAATATTAGAAACGATATGGTAGAAGTGTTGGAGTTGAGATTCGTTACTTCACAGAAACATATTTCGTGAAGATTCCTTGTTGGAATTGCAGAATCGTGTTTCCTATTCGGAATCACGACCTTGTGTGAAAGATTCTGGTAACTATGATGCTAATTGGATGGGTAAGAGTTTACTTGGCTTATTCATGCATCTACTTTTAGTATTGCAAATTGAAGCTGTTCCTTATTTCTTTGACTGTACCAAAGTTGTTTTCTGTGTACGATCTTTCTACATGCTTATTATGGAGTGTGTGTACATACATACATACATACAGACATATATACATATGTACATTCGTACACACCCCTCCAAACACGCACGCACACACACATATAATCTGTGTGTGCAGGTGGGTGTGGGTGTGGGTGTGGTTGTGTGTGCATGTGTAGGTGTGTTGGGATGTGTGGGGAGGTTGGGGTGGGTGTGTGTGCCCGTGTTTTGGGGGGTGGGTGTGTGTGCACATGTGTGCATATTCAAACTAATTAAGGTAATGCAAGTTAAGTTCCTTGGAGGTTCTTACTTGGCAGTGTGGCTACTTTTGCTGTTATTATATTCTTATTTTGACGGTGGATAGTGTGATTTTTGGCTCTTATTTTCTTAATGCAAAAAAAGCTATATGCAAGAAATTAGGTTCTTCTAGAAAAGAGTGTTATATTTGGGTTTATAAAGTGTTGTCTGCTTCAAGTTGCAGCATGGTGGTTTGTTTTCAGAGATCGCTATTTATATCAGGGGCTTTTGAGAATCTTATCAGGGGCTTCTGAGAATCTTAAAATCTGAGGATAGATTATCCATCTTTTGGAAACTCAAGAGTTAGAATCATTGAGGCTTGATATATTGCTATCTCATGTTGCAGCTGTCTCAGGATTTATGAGCCTTAGTACTTGGAGAGGGGGAATCTCCTGGGAGCAAAGCTTGTCATGACTGCTGTCTTGCATATATGTTATTGAGGAGATTTGGCTGACATTAATTACCCCTAAACGGCTTATCATGCCTTGACAAAGGTTTTCACTACTGCTTGGCAATCCTGTTTGTTTTGGCTAATTCCTCTGAGCTTTGAGCCCAGGGGTGATGTTCTTAACTAGTTAAATCTTAATTTGGAACTTTCAAGTTTGAGAGAAAAAACGGAGATTCAGTAGCCCTTTTGCTCTATCGGCAGCAATCAATCAGTTTTTAGCTCAAGTAGAAGTGGTGGTTGATTGGACCTTTGATGCTTAGATTAAGTCCTTGGTGTATGAATTATGGGAGGACTTTGGGGAGGACACAGTCTGTTACATAATGTAGGTTCTGCTGCATGATATAATGGTTTGAGGATTGGTGGATTCCTTCTTGATTAGGGCTGCCAACAGGTTGGGCTAGGACAGGCCAGTCCTGGCCTGAGCTCGGCCTGAAAGAGAGTGGGGTCGGTCCGGGTCCCAAATTCAAAGTTTTGATCGGGCGGGGCCTCATCTGAATTCATTTTATTTTGGCCCGGCCCCCCCAAAAAAAGAAAAACAATCAAGAAGCGCTAGGCCCTAGTTTTGTACAAGGCGAGGGCAGGATTTCAAGGCTTATAAGGCCCGATCATGTCCATCTCTCTGTCCTTATCAAGTGGCTTGAACCCTATATGCCCAGAACCTCTCCCAGCCTGAAAGCCTTGGTTTCCGGCCAAGGGCCATTGCGGCCCTGCTCTTGATGGCGGAAACCTTCTGAGTTTTCTTTGCTGCCACTTTTGGGTACACCTTTCAATGTGTCATAACTCTTGCAGCTAAACTACCCAAAGCGGTTCAAATATTTAATAATATAGAGCAGATTTTTTGAAACATTTATTTTTTAGAATGATGTGAAGAGTAAAAAATTTGTGATGAATTTAAGCAATTCGACACTCAAAGTTTCAAAAGTGTCTGATGCTGACATGGCCAATGAAATGCAGTCTTGGGGAAGCACTGGATCTTAATTTGGATGTGGATCTCCGGAGTCGAATGAGATCTTTATTGTGCTGACTGGTAATGCAGAGAGAAATTTTGTGGGGAAGAAAGTCATATAATCTATTGATAGAAAATTTAAGAGGAAGCATATGAGTCAGAGGCGTCGTCGTTGTACACTGGTTAAACCAGAAATAAGATCTCAACACTGAACTCTGGATGATAAACCCCAATAGTACACCTTTTATAATAGAAGTCCTTTCTTAGAGCCCTAGAAATCCCTAATTCTAATTAACATGGAAGTCTTGGTTAAAACAAACTTACTCCTGAATAAAACAAATTGCTTAGGTACTTGACTTTTCCATCCTAAAAAACTAAAAAAATAAAAGAACCTAAAATCCCTAAAAAACTTGGTTACCCAAAAATAACTTTCGAAGATCTCAAAAATTACATTCCTACTCTTTAATAAGAAAGATTTCAAGATTAAGAGGTACCTGTCCTTCATCATCTAAGAACATTGAGTTATTGTTGATTGGATGAAACATTTGATCCACCTTTCTCCCTTGGAGACCAAGGTGACATGAACTGATGATTTAAACCCAAAAATAAAGGTGTAGACAATGTTCCAGCCAGAATTTATAGCCATGTAATGTTATATACATGTGTCCATTAGCAAATTTTCATCTTGCATCTTATGGAATCTTTTTGTTTTTATTGAGCTCTTTATTGTTCGTTTGAGTCAATGTTTCTGATATCCTGCTGTTTTTCTCGTTATGTTCCATTTAACTTTTTTTATGTTTTCTGTTACTCATATTCTAGGGCATCCCTGAACAAGCTGAAGCCCCAGCACCAGTGGCTCGATCACCTGCAAGTGGGCCAGCTGTGAATCCTTCAGTCCAGGCCCCACAAGCAGCTCAACCTGCAGTTCCGTCAAGTGGACCAAATGCAAATCCATTGGATCTTTTCCCTCAGGTCTGTGACAATGACATGACTGGGTTTACATATGCGGCTCATTTAATTTAATTGCTTACTCGCATTAACGTTCAGTCACTTATTTTTAACAGGGTCTTCCGAACATGGGAGGTGCTGCTGGAGCTGGTACTCTGGATTTTCTTCGCAACAGTCAACAGGTGCTTATTTAGAAATGATTAACGTATTACCCAGGTGAATATTGGTGCATTTACTAATCTATGTGTTTCCCTTTTACAGTTCCAAGCTCTTCGGGATATGTTTCAAGCCAATCCTCAGATTTTGCAGGTACTATTTTCTTTTTTCCCAGTAACTTTTGGATGCTTGTTCTATTCTAATGTATTTTTTCACTTGAATTCTAACAATTTCCTTGGGGGCTGTCAATTAATTAGCCAATGCTTCAAGAGCTGGGAAAACAAAATCCTCAGCTTATGAGACTCATTCAAGAACACCAAGCTGACTTCCTTCGCCTTATCAATGAACAGCCTGCAGAGGGCGCAGAAGGGTGAGTAATGGACCATTCAAGAGTTTTTATTGGAGGATTGTATTTCTTTTACTTATGTAACATTTGTGCTTAAGCAGGAACTTGCTTGGGCAGCTTGCTTCAGCAATGCCACAGGCTGTGACTGTCACACCCGAGGAGCGGGAGGCCATTGAGCGTGTAAGTTTGCCTTGCCAACTTCTGTGGCCCTCTTTAGTCCATATTTAACATTACTTGTTAATGGTTTTGGCCATTGAGCGTGTAAGTTTGCCGTGCCAACTTCTGTGGCCCTCTTTAGTCCATATTTAACATTACTTGTTAATGGTTTTGGCTGATTGGCATAATGGCTTCTCTCTCTCTCTCTCTCTCCGCCCCCGCCCCCCCTCCCCCCTCTCTCCTCCCCTCTTTTTTTTTTTCTGGTGGTTTTTAGTTATATGTTAATTTCTCCTCATTCTTTTCGTTGTGCCCATGCTTGGTCGAAGAGATGGAATTTAAAACTTTTCAAAGTCTTTGGGACTTCCTATCTAGTTCTGATATCTTCATTCGTATGGGCTCAAGGGATCTAACTTTTTGATAAATGGAATCTAGACTTACTGTCCATCAATGGATGATGGACAGCAGATGGACAGTAATGACGCAGATTTCTTGTATTCTTGAGGGTTGATTTTGATAAATGGAGTCTAGACTTACTGTACCCTAATGGACAAAAGATGGACAGTAATCACGCAGAATCTAGACTTCTCCAACATCCGATCTATTGATTTGATGCTGATGACCCTAATGACGCAGATTTCTTGTCTTCCTCAGGGTTGATATATACTGTCCTTTATATCCAGAGTTTTGGACTTTTTGTGCATTTTGAATGATATTGTGATTCAAAGTTGGGTATAGTGCTGTTCAATAAAGAGTAACTTAGACCAAGGTTAGAGTAACGGTGCTTGAAAATGATAGTCTTGTTTGTGTCTGCCTCTGTTTTGGCAGCTGGAGGCGTTGGGGTTTGACCGGGCACTCGTGCTAGAGGTCTTCTTTGCGTGCAACAAAAATGAGGAGCTAGCTGCAAACTATCTCTTGGACCATATGAATGAATTTGAGGAGTGAACGAGGAAAGATCCAATAACTCGAGGAATTGTAAGTTGGTTTTCCTGGTCGTTGCGTTTCTTTTCATTCCATTCCATCTTGTATTTGTGGATAGAGAGAAAGAGAGTGCAAAGAGGTGCTTGAATTTGTTGGATTCGAACACATGGTCGAGATGTATTGGGAATCTGTAATTATATATAATCGTGCACCGGACCATTATGCCGGTGTGCCACATGAATGAGGCAACGGCCGGGGTCCATGCATGGGATGCTTTTGGATCCTTCAGTCATCTCTCTTCTCCCTTATCATGGGGTCCTCCATTTTGAGGCATACTTGTGAATAATTTAAGTATCCACACCTTCATGATTTACTCAACTCACAAATGGAATCTGTGGTTTTAGATTTATTATTTAACGAAATGGTAATACCGAAACTGTTGAAAGCATGAACATTGTTGGGAGGCTGCAGTATGTTCGTGGTTAATGCAATTCGTGGAGAAATTATAATGTTGGATGGTAATAGTGATATGCGAGAAGATCAAGTGGTGGTCCTACCGTGTTGATGATGTCTGCTATTCGAGTTTTCTATTTCTGAGGGTCGTTGTAAATCTAAAACCCAATAGATATTTTACTCTTGAAACAATGTCCATTATCGATCTCGGAATAGAGGCAGCGATCCGTAGTAAACCAAAGAACCAATACAAGATTCTGGATGCCACATTGCAATGAAGAAAGGGATAGTTCCCGGTTTCGTCATCAAGTTTACACATTAGACAAATGTTAAGAAAGGGATAGTTCCCAGTTTCTTTATCAGTTTATACATCAGACAAATGTGAGGAAGTACTTTATCCCTTTTGATAAGGTTATCAACCGTTAATATTTTATTTTGGGCAGCCAACCATAAAAAAACTTGTACCTTGTGGGGGATAGGCTCTCATCTGATAGTTGCGCGCCGACTACTTTCTCTCTTTCCCATCTCTTGAAACAGTCGACAATGTTTAATGTTGATTGCATCTCCTCTTCCTTCTCCCTCCTCTCTGCCTTCTTCCCTCTAAAGGAGGGAGTAATACTGTCTATTTACTCCCTTGGGTAAAACGTCGCTTAGGACCCTAAATTTTGGGATATAATCTCTTTTAACACATTGACTTAAATTTTTTTCTTTCCCTCATGCCACCCTTAAGCACTTCAAAAATAATGTCTCAAGATTGAAAATAAACCCTTTAATTTTTTGAGAGTGAGATATGAGTGTTGTAAAACTTTTTATTTTTTTTTATTGTCTTGAGAGTAATCCAGTGATTCTTAGGTGGTTCTTAAAATTACATATTGAAAAAATCCTCCCAAGTAGGTTACCGAGGGAGTAGAAGTAAACCATGCTCATGAGGGAGCATGGCATGCCTGCTTAATGTATAGAGTCTAGGCAGGAACGTGTATATAGGAATATAAGCAGGGACTAGCATTGTAGGTAACTTAGGAAAGGCGTTAGGCTAGGGAAAATGGTGTATTACTTGAAAGCTGTTGCGGTTTATATAGAGGTTTAAAACAATCAAATTAGAGCCCATCATCAAACAGTGTTGAGAAATATGGTCTCAATACTAGAAATCTTTATAATACCCTTAAATTACAATTTTTTGTAATTATAAAATTTAAAAAGCTTCAAAAATAATGTAGTTGGTATGAAAATCTTGAAAATAGTTTGTCCCAAAACAAGATACAAGATGTATTATTTTTACAACTTGAAATCAATTTATTTATTTATTATTATTATTATTATTATTATTATTATTATTATTATTATGTTTGCATCTTGATGTCAAGAGGATCAATTTGAGGATATTTGGGCATCAAAACAACTTCTTCTAGTTAAGTTTTTGAGGTGGGCTCAAGTTTGTGTTGTGGTAAAGTTGCGAAATAGGCATCTTCTTGATGCATTTGTGATGTCCCTACAACATTGCTATATAATTACTATGCTTTAATACGAGTTTTTCTAGGTTTGGATGATGGAGTCATTGGGAAATAGAAATAAATATTGCAATTTGAACAGAGGTAAGGAGGTGGCTGAATGTTCATTTCTTTTAACTTTGAGGGGCTCCTTTCATATGCATGAGGGTTTATTGGGAACTATGCCTTGAATGGCAGACCACGGTTCTTATAGCGGACTCGATGAAGATGAAGATAATGAAGTGTTTTTGAATTCTTTTCACCAAATATCACATTATTATGGTCTGCAATGGGGAAAGAGGCAGCCCAAAAAAATGCCTTTCTGAAATCCAACTGACGTAGAAGATAAACCCAAACACCCATCTTTTGAAATTCGTATGAAAAGTTTACAAAATGATTACGAGGCAATTGGAGTATAATCTATTTGGCATGTGTACTATAAGACTATTTTCCCTTGGTACAAGTAGGTTGCCGTAACTCTAAATTATTTGAAGTCAAATCCTGAACCTTGGGATGTTTCGTAAAGATCGAGAAATTTTCTTTTAAACTTTAAGGTTGGTCTATAGCACGTCCTTGATCGTTTGATTTTAAATCCAATGACCATTGATAATTATAATTTCCTTGTAACAAAGATAATGCTCTTTTTTTATAGTTGTAATTTATATAAGTTTGCAATCTTACTTGTACTATATATGTCCATTTTAGTTTGATTGTGTAGATTTGACATGTTTTTTAAAAAAAATATAAAAAATGTGTCTTTTAAAGATAATATTATATGTGCATCATCTAAATACAGCTGACTATGTAGAAGATCACTAAAAGTTAGACCTATGTGATCTTTTTGCCAGGGAATACAATTTTTTCAATGATAATAATCACCCTTTTTGTATTTTGGCAAAGGATCACTTACATATGGTTTTTTTACAATAAATAAATATATCAAAATAAAGTAGGACAATAATAAAATAAAACTCAACCACTTGATGCTATTTTACAACTTAACACTATGCTCAATAAAATAAAACTCAACCACTTGATGCTATTTTTACAACTTAACACTATGCTTGAGAATATAAAATAAAAGAGCAAAACAAGTAAAAGAGAAGATGCCGGAGATTACCTTAACCGGGATTATTACACCCCACACCGAGTCACCACGTCCAATTGCGTTGGATCAACGGTCTAGCTTCAATATCAGACCGAGAAAGATAATTTCGGCCAAACTAGGTAACCACCTTTAAATCTCTACAAAACCCTAACTCCAAAATAATTAGGCTCAAACCCTAACTTTCCTAACCCTCAACTGTGGACTACAGACCACACATGCTTTATCAAATCGACCCAGTGTTTTTCATGACCCACGGTCCAAGTAGAGGCTCATTAGCGGGTCACCAAAGTCTGGTTGATAAGCCAAGGGGTCTCAATCCCAGTTTGTGGATTACAGGTCCTGCCTTAGAGACGAGTCAAGATCACCACGACCTGATGTGCCCACAGCTCTATGGTGCATAGGGGTATCGCTCTCACACATGTATGCGCTTCACCCAAAGGTGGATAATTGGCTTTTCCAAACGATCTATCGATATGCATACCGTGTGATGGAACATGGATGAGGATTTGGCCCTCGTCTCTGTAGGCCTACCATCACACACAAGGGTCACACAGCCCCTCGGCTCACTCATCCAAGTATAAGCTCCGACCTCATCAAGGGCTAACTCAAAACCCTTATCGGTTTGTTCTTTATGTCTAGGTACCTTGGATTTTCCAACTGACTGGCCTAGATAGTCAAGCACAGTTCGGTATTAGCAAACATCATTTATTTAGTATGATCTTCGAGGGACCACATTCCCACTGAGTTTATGTTCAACTATAGTAAATGTTTTTCATTACACACTCATAAGACTTTTAAAGGCCACATAAACTCAACATCTCCTACTTGGCCTTTGAAGACCTTACATTCTATCTTCCTCACTTTCTGTCATCCCCATCTTTTTCACATGTCTTACAAAAATATTAGGGACAACTCTCTTAGTCAGAGGGTCTGCAATCATCATATCTGTAGATATGTAGTTGATCTCGATCTCTTTCAATCTCACCTCATTTCTCAAGTGATAAAAGTATAGCTTGATATGCTTGGAATTCTTGTGAAATTGAGGCGCTCCTTAGAGACATAAATAGCCGCAGTGTTGTCGCAGAAAATTCTCATTCCCTCACAACGTACAGGATGAAAATTAAGTTGATTAAAAAACTTCTTAATCCATATGGCCTCCTTGGATGCTAGACAGCATGCCACATACTCGGATTCCACGGTAGACAATGCCCCAATATCTTGTTTCTTTGACTTCCAAGAAACCGCATCCCCTCCAAGCATAAACACATACCCATATGTAGACTTCGCATCATCTAGATGCGCGAGATAGCTTGCATCTTAATATCGCTCATTGCTATTTTAGTTCCCCCTTTATATTTGAGGGCATAGTTTATGGTTTCTTTTAAATATTTGAGAATTCTTTTCACTACTTTTTAATGCTCATTTCCTAGATTGCTTTAGAAACGGTTCACCAGATTCATGATGAAGGACAAGTCAAGCCTTGTTCCCGTTATGGTGTACATAAGGGCCCCAACTGCACTCCTGTACGACACTCTCTTTATGGCTCTTATATCCATGTCTTCGGTAGGACACATTTTCTACTAAGCTTCGTCTTTTTGTCAATTGGGGTAGACATGAGCTTACACATACTTATATCAAACTTTTTCAGTATCTTCTTACAATAGATTGCATGAAAAAGTTGGATAGTCTTCTCTCTCATGTTTTTTATTATCTTGATGCCTAACACGTATGAAGCTTCTCCAATATCCTTCATATCGAAGTGTTATGCAAGGAGATTCTTCGTCTCTACTATTAGGGCAATTGAGCTACTAACAATTAACATATTATCTACATATAACGATATAAATATCACATCACTCCCACTGACCTTTTGATATATGCAGTAATCCTCATTATTTGTAGAGAACCCTACAAGAGCAAAGGTCTTTTGAAATTTTATATACTACTGTCGCGATGCTTATTTCAGGCAATAAAGGGATTTATTAAGTTTGCACACTAGGTTTTCTTTCCCTTTCTCCTCAAATCCCTCAGGTTGGGTCATGTAGATTTCTTCTTCTAAATTCCCATTTAGAAAGGCTATTTTGACCTCCATTTGATGAACATCAAAGTTAAAATGGGCTGCTATAGCTATAAGGAATCGGATGGATGGAAGTTTGGCAACAGGGGAAAAAGTTTCCTCATAATCTATCCATTCTTTCTGGGTGAAACCCTTTGTAACCTATCTAGCTTTATATTTTTTTATTTTCCCTTTAGAGTTCAACTTTTTCTTGAAAATCCACTTACAACCAATGACCTTATATTTTTGAGGTAGAGGTACTAATTCCCATACATAGTTTTGGTTAATGGAAGTATACTTATCTTTTATGGCTTCTACCTAGTATTCCCTTTCAGAACAGGTCAAGGCTTCATGGTAAGTTTTAGGTTCTGAATCTAGATCTTCCCCAATCCTATCAAAATGTTCCCCAAGGTAGACAAATTGTTCTAGGTATAGAGGTGATCTACTGACTCGGTTATTTCGTCTTAGTTCAGGTAAATGTTCACTTTCTTTAGGGAGTTCAGGTTCAGGTTTGGGTTGGTTTAGAAGTTTCAGGTTCAAGGTCTCGAATTATATCCTTGTTTTTGGCCTCATCATAAAAGTTTGCTTGTTTTCTACTCACTCTTGTTTCTAGGAACTCTTTCTCGAAAAAGTGAACATTGTGGCTTTCATTTACCGCTCATGTTTCAAGGTTGTAGAATCGATACTCCTCACCATGACCTGGGTAACCAATGAAAATGGTTTTAACAGATTTAGGTTCCAATTTGGTTCTATTTTGATGCGGGATAAGGATATGGGCTGAGTAACCCCAAACCCTCAGGTGTTCAAGTGAGGGAGTACGACAAGTGAAAATTTCGTGAGTGAGTGGGGCTGCTTTTGTGTGAGTCCGATTAAGGATGTAGCATGCCGTCAACACGGCTTCTCCCCAAAAGTCTGAGGAGGGAATTGCATGCCCCATCATACTCCTTACCATTTCAAGTAATGTCATATTCCGTCTCTCAACTACATCATTTTGTTTGGGAGTATAAGGCATGGTGTATCAATGGATAATTCTATTTTCAACGCAGAGTTCTTTGAAAATGTCAGATGAATATTCTCCCCCTCTATCGGTTTTAAGAACTTTGATTTTCAAGTTGGTTTGATTCTCGACCTCGACCTTATATTCTTTGAATTTTTCGAGGGCTTCAGATTTTATTTAAATAAGGTACACATGACTAAATCGTGAATGATCATCTATAAAACAGATAAAATATCTTTTTTCACTTTTAGTGGTCACATTCATAGGTCCATATATGTCAATATGAATGATTTTCAATACGCTAGTAGCTCTTTTTTCCCAAGTGGTATTTTTTCTTAGTAGTTTTCCTTGTACACAAGACTCGCACACTTTCGATAAATCTCCATTATAATTTTGAAGAATCCCATCCTTTTTCAATCTTTCCATTTGTTTGATATTAATGTGTCCTAACCTCATATGTCATAGGGTAGCATCTAATTCATTAGGGGACGAGACATAAGCAATATTCTCTTTTATTTCAATAGTAAATAGCCCATCTTCAAGTCGTCTAGTTATGATCACATCTTTTCCCTTCTTGACCACCACTTTATCTCTAATGAAAAGTGGTAATGAATCCAGCCATGGACATCTTAAGAATCGAAACCAAGTACTTATTCATATAAGGAGTATAAAATGCTTGCTTCAGGATCAAGGTGCTCCCACTTTTCAGTTTTAGCTTGAAATCTCCAACTTCAAGTACATCAGTATTCTGTTTTCTTCCAATGTAAATATGCTGCTTCCCTGGCCCCATGGGAGTAAAAGAACGGAAACCATCATTGTTGTTTGTGCATGGGTCGTAGCCCTCGAGTCAAGACACCAAGAAGCTCCTTTGGGGTCAGCCAACATAGACTAAAAAACTACATATGTTAATTTCTTGTTGATCCCTCTAGATTTGTTGAATTGACAACTATTAGCTATATGACCCACATTCTTGCAAATAAAGCAAGTTTGAGTCTCTCTCCTTGCTCTCTTATTTATAAAATCTCTCATTTTGAAATCCCTTTTTTTTCCAAAATTATTTATTCCTTTTCGTTTCTTAAATTTAAAAGAAGGTGGAGATTTTACCATATGTACGGCTTCCCTTGAAGTAGTTGTCAGTAGTTGCCTTGAATTTTTCCTCTCCTCTTTTGCTTTGATTGTAGTGATGAGCTCCTCCAGTTTTGGTGCTTTCCTTCTAGTTGAGATGAAAGATATGAAGGTCTCCCATGAATTAGGAAGTAAATCCATAAGAGGAATCACTTGCATAGATTCATTGGGTTTCATGCCTGTGTCTTCTAGCTCTCTGACTAGCGCGCGAAAGACGTGCACATGATCTGCTCCTACCATCTTTAACTCATTATACCTCCTCATAGCTATGGTTTGCTTCATAAGAGAGGGTTCAACATACTCTCTCTCAAGTTCATCATAAATCTCACTTACAGTATAGATTAACTCATACTCAGAAGCATATGAGTCAGTCATGACAAATAAAAGAATGTGTTTGCATATCAGATTCCTCCTCTTCCAATTGGCATACTCATCTTTGATTTCTTGAGATGAGTCATTAGTTGGACGACGAGGTCGGTCTTCAAAGTGTACCTGATGCAAGTTTTCTTCATAGAGCACAAATTTGTTTTTTCTTTTCCATGAAGCAAAGTTGGTCCCATTAAACTTTTCGGCTTTTAGAATCTCGGAGATGAATGTACAAGCAGCCATTTTATATTCTCAAGCAAAGAAAAAAAAAAGAAAATACTCCTAATGGCAATCAAGTAAAATTAACTCTGATACCAATGAAAATTAGACATATGTGATCTTTTTGTCGGGGAATACAATTTTTTCAATGATAATAATCACCCCTTTTGTATTTTGGCAAAATGATCACTTACAAATGGTCTTTTTACAATCAATAAATATTTTAAAATAAAGTAGGACAACAATAAAATAAAACTCAACCACTTGATGCCATTTTTACAACTTAACATTATGCTTGAGAATATAAAATAAAAGAGCAAAGTAAGTAAAAGAGAAGATGTCGGAGATTACCTCAACCATGCTTATTACACTCCACACCGAGTCACCACATCCAATGGCCCGAGATTAGTGATCTAGCTTCAATCTCGAACCGAAAAAGCTAATTTCGACCAAACTAGGTCACTCTTAAATCTCTACAAAACCCTAACTCCAAAATAATTAGGCTCAAACCCTAATTTTTCCAACGCTTAAATTAGGTCATGAGAGAGAGAGAGAGTCTCTAGGGTTGGGGCGTGCCCCCTATGGTTTCTAGGAGAGAGAGTTAGAGAGATAAAATCAGAGAGGTGAGAGAGGGGCGTAGCCCCTAAGGAGGAGAGAGAGAGAGAGTTTATGGGAGAGAGAGAGATGTGATCAGATGGGGGGAAGAGCACCCCTATTTATAGTGAAATTTAGGTCTAGGGTTTCTCTAGGGTTTCTTTAGGGTTCCCATAATTTGCCTCTTTCTTGAGATTGAATATGAACCGTTGATCAATGTGACTTGTGGGGTGAGAGATTTGAGCCATCCATTCAATAGATGAGCCATCAATATTATGGAAGGTGCATGAACCATTATCCCCCTTTCTTTAAACCATTTTTCCTATCAATATATTTAAATAAGTTAAATATATTAAAATATCATGCATTCCATAAAATTGCATAATCCGTCTCATATATTCCATAAGAATATATCAAATAATATCAAGCTTATATATACCTTCAATAATCAAGATAAGATATGGTCAATATTTCTTAATCAATATTTGACCATATATTACAAGATATAGTTACCATATTTAATAAACTTGAAGACAAAGCAACAAGAGAAGGTATCCAAGGGTTGGGCGCGCCACCAATGTATGGTTTATGGGGCCCCACCTAATACCCACATGGTTGGCCCATGTGTACTATGGGCCCCCATGTATTTTTAATAAATATTTTAAAATTAAACAAAATAAATTTTAAAATATTATAACTTTGTAAATTAATAACTTCATTTTTATATATCCAAAAATAATAAATAAAATATCAAATAACTTATAAAAATTTCAATAATAAATATAAAATAATTTAATAATAAAATGAACACAATTAAATTAATATGATGGGAAGTGGATTCATATGGTTAAGAAATTCTATCAACGATCACGTGATACTCCACCTTTAATTGTGGACTACAGACCACACTTGCTTTATCAAACCGACCTAGTATTTCCCATGACCCACAGTTTAAACAGGGGCTCATTAGCGGGTCACAAAAGTCTGGCTGATAAGCCAAGGGATCTCAATTCCAATTTGTGGATTACGTGTCCTCCCCTAGAGACGAGTCAAGATCACTATGACCTGATGCGCTTACAACTCTATGGTGCATAGGGGTATCTCTTTCGATATGCATGCCGTGTGATGGAACATGAATGAGGATTTGACCTCCGTCTCTATAGGCCTACCATCACACACAAGGGTCACACAGTCCATCGGCTCACTCATCCAGGCATAAGCTCTGACCTCATCAAGGGCTAACCCAAAACCCTTCTCGGTTTATTCTTTATGTCTAGGTACCTTGGGTTTTTTAACTGACTGGACTAGATCGTTAAGTATACTCCGGTATCAGCAAACATCATTTGCTTAGTTTGGTGCTCGAGGGACCACACTCCCACTGAGTTTATGTTCCACTATAATAAATATTTTTCGTTACGCACTCATAAGGCTTTTAAAAGCCACATAAACCCAACAATCACACCTCTTTTCTACGAACGAGGTTGCAACATCATATTTTTGTAAGGCCTAGGCTTTATACAAAACCTCATCTGAAAAACACTTTGGGCATGAGAAAAACCCTATGAAGGATTTAAAATATATTTCCATAAATGATTTTAAAATGTGTAGCTCAAAAAATGGTTCACAGCTCTTGGATCCATGAACACCAAAAAAATGGATTGTCTCGATAGCATGTTACAACATACCCTGGTTTAGGGGCTTGAAATCCTTAATTTTTTTTACATCCATAATGGTCTACGTTGTAATGATCGAAATGAAGGTTTTGGGTTCCAAAACTGCAATTTTCAATGAAATTTAAGAGACATGTTTACTTCTTTCTCACAAGTCCTAGGCCTTCTTTTAATCTTTTCCTCTTGGGGCTCCACATTGTAATTCCATGAACCAAGGTTTAAAACATCGCCGGTTCAACTCATAACTGGCCGTAGTCAAACCGGACCTAAAGGGGTACGTGGCTGGGTCTCGCCCAAAATCAGATGATTCACCTGTTTCATGTTATTTTTTTTTAAAAAAACACCTTTTTTAGCCCATGTTGGAACTTTTTGGCTTGCGTGGCAATAGTAAACGGGATGGGATTTCTATTAGTCCGCCGACTTATACTATACATATGCGGTCCTAAACTTAAACCTATCTTAAAAATAGATTTTTAATTCAAAATTTTAGGGAGTCATAATCTAGGTTAAGACGATCATAAATATGGAAAAAAATAAAATTTTTAATATCTAACGTGTGATTTTTTTGAAAAAAATTTCTGCACTGTCAAAATTCATTTTAGCCCCCTGGGGTTTTTACATGTCCATCTTGGTGAGTCAGCGGGCTCTTGCACCCCTAATCAACACCAATTCGATCGGTAGCACCAATAGACTTCAAGGAAACGTTTATATAGAGCCGAGGTTCTAAACAATCAAATTTATGTCTACCTCAAAAATTTCATTAGAAGAGGTTGTTTTGATCTCCAAATATCTTCAAATTGATCATGTTGACATCAAGGTGCATGAACATGAGAAAAAAATGGATTGCAAGTTTTGAAAATAGTGTATTTTGTAACGCATTCTTGGACCGTCATTTTTCAAGATTTCAAGATATCATAGATATGTCGATCTACAATATATTTGAACTTTTGAAGCTTTAAACTTCATAAATAGATATGAAAATATATTTTAAAGGTATGACCTAATATTGAAACCATATTTCTTGACCCGATTTGGAGGTAGACTGTAATTTGATTGTATAGAGCCTATGCTCTATACAAAGCGCACCCATAGACTTCATTCAAAAGAATATTGGTACGATTTATGCTTTGGAAGACAAGAATTCATTTTTTAAAGCAAAAACCCTAACCCACCATCCTGCTTTGTTCTCTCCCGATTCCTCGATTCTCAACTAAATGCTTTGAAATATATATTAATTTGTTCGTATTTTCGCTCTCTATTAAACCTCTATAGCAATTTGTTGCATAAAAGTACAAAATAAAAAAAATCAAGAGACAAAATTTTGTCCTTTTCTTAATCTGAAAGAAATTTGTTTGGGATCTCTCTCATTTATTTATTAAACTCATTAAAGTTTTCTCAGGATATTCCCAACACATTGATCTAGGAAATGCCTAACAAAGTTTCTTGAATCAAAACCAAAAAGACCGAAAATCAAAATTTGTTATTCTTGGACTATTTTTTCCACCACATCTCCTTCCAAAGGTTATTTTGACTTAATGGTTTCTATAAGGTTTCAACCTTAAACAATCTAATTAAGGCGAATCTCTAAATTTTATCATAACATGTAATTTTGATATAAAAAATTCTTAGGATTATCTTAAAATTTATTTCATCTCTAATTATAAAATTTTAAACTCGAAATATGGTTAAAGTCAAGTAGATCTATAAACGTATGAAAATCTTGAAAATGAACAGTCCAGATAATGTGTTGCAAGATGCACTATTTATGGGACTCAAAATTTTTATCTTTTCTTTTTTTATTCATACATTTCGTTGTCGAGATGATCAATGAGAGGGTTTTTCAACATTAAAACAATATTTTCCAATAGATTTTTGAGGTGCATCTTTAATTCTACATTTGAAGGTTGCAATCTTATATAAACTTTTTCCTTTATACATCGCATAATATTAAAGTGAAGCACACCT
Organism: Amborella trichopoda; assembly: GCF_054954075.1. Lineage (NCBI taxonomy): Eukaryota > Viridiplantae > Streptophyta > Magnoliopsida > Amborellales > Amborellaceae > Amborella > Amborella trichopoda. The sequence continues at coordinate 47,315,071 of NC_142339.1, forward strand.
TTAAATAGTATCGAGACATGTGGTTTCAATACTAAGAATCTTTGTGTGTCTTAAAATATAGTTTCATATCTAATTATAAAATTTCAAGTTTACAAAATAGTGTAGATCGAGTAGATTAGTCCATTTCAAGTTTACAATATATGAAAACTTGAAAATTGGCAGTCTAAAAATGCATCATAAGACACTATTTCCAAAAATTGAAATCCATTTTTTTTCTCATGTCCATGAATCATGATGTCGAGATGATCAATTTGAGGATATTTGGGTATCAAAACAACCTCTTATAATGAAATTTTTGAGGTGCGCTCTAATTTGATTATTTAGAGCCTCGCACTTATTAAATTTTTTCCTTCTTATTTTGAATACTTGTTATGTATTTGTTGTACATATATATTTTTTGTTATTTGTTGTATTTTTTTGTTATTTTTTTCTTAGAAATTATGTTTTTGAACAATTTGTTCTTGGTTGTCTAGTTAAATTTTAATAAATATTTATTACGTTTGTCTAGAGTTAACAACCCCTCAAAATATAAAGGGAAAAGTTTATATAAGATTGCAACCTTAAAATGTAGAATCACATATGCACCTCAAAAATCTATTGGAAATGTTGTTTTAATGTTGAAAAAGCCCTCTAATCAATCTTCTCGACATCGAGATCTATGAATATGAAAAAAAACATTTTTGAATATCAGAAATAGTGCATCTTGCAACACATTATCTAGACCGTCCATTTTCAAGATTTTCATATATTTATGTAATTTTATAATTTAAAATTTTCTAATTAGGTATGAAAATAGATTTTAAGATTGTACTAAGAATTTTTTACAACAAACTTACATGTTATGATAAAATTTTAAGGTGCACCTTAATTGGATTGTTTAAGGTTGCAACCTTATACAAATCGCACTAGTATTGAATTGAAATTCTTTTCGAAAACAGTGTTGACTTTGAGAAATAGGTATCATGTACTAGATATAAGAGGAAATTTGGCATCAGGCTATTTATTGAATAATAGGGGATTCAAGATGGTCATAGGATTTGATAATATTATTTTGACTAAGAATAGCGTCTTTGTCGAGAAGAGAGGAATGTTCAGATTTGATTTGACTAATGAAATAAATAGTTTTTATTTATGTTGTAATTTCTTTTAATTTATGATATGTCAGATTAGGTCAGTTAAATTTTGGTGTAATAAAATCCATGGTTGACTTAGGCATTGTCTCTGATTGTCGTAACATATCTAATGAAAAATATGAGTCTTGTGTACAAGCCAAACTGAAAGGGAAGGAATTCTGAATTAATAGGGCTTGTACATGGTGTTATAAGTTACTTGAATAATGTACTCACAAGATGATGGATTTTGTGTTTTTCACTTTTATAGATGAATTCCCTTGTTATATCTAGTTTGCTTACTAAGATATAAAGATAAGGCTTTTGAAAAATTCAAGATTTTTAAAGCCAAAGTTGAGAATCAACTAAATAAGAAAATACAAATTTAACAAGTGAGATAAAACAAAAATACAAATTTAACAAGTGAGATAAAACACTAGTCCAATGAATTGGTAAGGTTTTTTGAAAATAATGGAATAATTCAACAAGTTATTGCTCCTTGGTAGAATGGTAAGTTCCATGATAATAATTATGGTTTACCTCTAAATCTACGGGGTGAAGCTTTTCTTTCAATTTGTGTAAAAATTAATATAATTCCACATAAGAAAGTAAATAAAACTTCATATGAGTGATGAATTTAACAAAAAACTACCATTAAACTTTCTCAAAATATGGGGATGCCTAGCTCATATTAGACTCCCTGATTAAAAAAAAAAAAGAAGGACCTAGAACCTCTAGACGTGAATTTGTAGGGTACAAAGTAGTAAAGCACACAGATTCTTAGAACTAAATTCAAGTACTACAATAGAATCTAAAAGGATGCAGAGTTTTTTGAAAATTTAATTTACAAAGGTGAACTGGAAATTATTAGTGTTTTACCCAACAAGTGAAGAACAAAATAAAGAGAATCAAGAAACACGCAAGAAGAGATCCCATGCATAAATTTGGCTCAGATTTTGACATTCACATGGGAGAAGCACATCAAGAGAAGGTATTAGGTGTAATACCTATTGCCTTAAATACTGAGGAAGATCCTTTCTCATTAGGTGAAACGTTTGTGTGCAACATTTTAGAGTGAAGTCATTAATATTTATTGGGACTTCTATACTCGCCAATAAAACATAGAAACTGATGGTCCTACCACCTGATTCTAAACCTATAGATTGTTTAAAAGAAAATACATGTAAATAGGTTAATTAATATGGCTAGGTTAGCGGCCAAAGGATTCAAACAAAAATGACATAGACACTATATTGACATATATGCCCTAGTGCCAAAGACATCTATCGTATGGTTCTTTTTAAAAATAGCATAAAACTAACTATCTAGTTATTCACCAAAGGGATGTAAAAACTGCATTTCTAAATGATGAATAAGATGAAGAGATTTATATGAAATAACCTAAAGGGTTTGTTATGGTGGGTTTGTTATGGTTGGTCATGAAAATAAGGTCTGTGAATTGGTTAAATCTCTTTATGGGCTAAAGCAGGCACTAAGGCAATGGCATCATAAATTTGATAGTGTATTAGTATTAAATGGTTTTAAGAAGAAAGATGTAGATAATATGCGTATATAAATTAATTCTTTATATATCATTATATATCTATGTTTGGTTGATCTATTGTTATTTTTCCTTAATTTGAAAATAGTGGTAGAAACAGTTTCCTCGTATCTATTGAAGGATTTGGAAGAGGCTAATGTGATATTTGATATCAAAATAATGAGGAAATAAAATGTGTTAATATTGACACATTCTCAGCATCTTAAGAAAATGCTCCATAAGTTTGAGTATAGCAGTAGTGAGCCATTATGTCAATAGATCATCATATAAAATTAAAGAAAAATAAGGGACATATATTTCTCAAATAGAATATACAAGGGTAATTGGCTATAATATATGCAATGAGCAATATGAAGCCTGACATTGCATATGCAGCGAGCAAACTTCATAAATTCTTAAGTTGCCATTGGGAAGCAATATCTAAAGTGTTAATATACTTGAAAGGAACTACTAATTACTGCATACATTGTGTAGGTTATCTCGACACATTCGAAGGATAAAGTGATACGAATTGAAATATAGAAGTCCAAGATTCACTATCAGCATTTAGAAGATTACTTACATTAGCAGGTAGCGCAATATCATGGGGTCCACTAAACAAACTTCTATTTTGCAATCAACAGTGGAGTCAAAAACTCATCACTTCAGATTCTACTTGCAAAGAAGCAAACTCGCTTGAGTACTTATCGTATGGCCTACTTATACGGCCAAAGTCGAAACCGATAATTACTATACATTGAGATAATCATGCTATTACTAGGAGAGCATATAATAACATATAGAATGGTAAATCTGTCGATATTGCACACAATCAGAGCTTCATAAAAATGTTGGTAGAAGATGGAGTAGTAAAAATAGAACGTAAGGTCAAAAAAAAAATTGGCTGATCTTTTGACAAAAGTCTATACAAAACATGACAATGGTAAGATGTCAAAAAGATTGGGGCTATGGTCAATAAAGTAATCATCTTTAAGTGAACTCAACCTAATCTTTTATAACATAAAAAAATTTAAAGTTCATCATGGTAATTGCAAGCTGTCGCGTAATTAGCATGGTCACTAGAAATAAAAGTTATATTTTAAGCATCTACTATAAATAAATTTATAAGGTGGATAAGTCAAGTGATGACTTGTATGTAAGTAGGATGAGTTAAATTCTCAATGATGTCTATAACTATTTATAAGTCGGTGGTGTTTTAAATACATAACCACTCTTGATAGACACACCTATATTAGTTTAGAAGTGGGGCAAGTTCGTATGAGATGGGACTAATCTCTAGAGTACTTGTGAGATTGAGTTGCAAGTACAATAATCAAAAGGGTTTTGTTAGGCTACACCACTTGGTGGTATAGACTCTTAAAGTGCTTAACATTTTTTGTTAGTAGTTAAAAATAATTAATGTATCTTATGGTGATATTACACACCATATTAATGATGTCATTGTCCACTATTGTTAATAAATGTTTTTATTTCTATTAGGAATTTCTAGTTTACCATTGACCAATTATTTAAAACAACACTAAACAAAAAGTTTCTATATTATAGGATAAAGATATCTAAATGTCTAAAAATGTTAAGTATTTTAAGGGTCTACACCACAAGTGATGTAACCTAAAAAACCCTACTCAAAATATAATAATAGGTAAAAGATAGTAAAGATACATATTATTTGTGAGTTATACTGCTGGTCTATTGGATAAGGAACGTGGTTCAAAGCTATTACCATGAAACTTTATGGAATTTATATTTCATATTAGAAGTGGATGTTAAAATCGAAAAACACTTTTATGGTTGCAAATAATGTATAATTGCCATGTTTCTCATAATAGTTTTGAAATAGTATATAAAATGTCCGTATATTTGGTTTGAAAAATGCTAGTCTAGTCTTTCAAAATAATATAATGCTTCCTAAGCATTTAATAAAGAGAGAGAAAGTTGTGGGATTTTAGTCCCACATTAAAGATTAGAGTAAGAAAAGAGTGGTAGTTATATGGAAACACTTTCGAGCTTAATGTTTGCGGAAGAAAGGGGAAAGTGTGATTTGTGTGAAGCAAGTGAAATGCATCGTGCACATGCGCGTGCGCAAGGGCGCTTGGGATGCACTTTGCATATTTGCATTTGCACCCCTGCACCATCTCGTTTTGAGGTCTATGATCCAGACATGCAGATGCATCATCTCGTTTTGAGGTCTATGATCCAGACATGCCGATGCATCATCTCGTTTTGAGGTCTATGATCCAGACATGCAGATCAAGAATTGGTCGATTAAAATTTTATTTTTATTTATAAGAAATTATGGGTGTTTTTATTTTTATTTTATTAGGATCAATTTTTAGGAATAGGATTAGTTTTAAAAATTTATTTTTATTTATAAGAAATTATGGGTGTTTTTATTTTTATTTTATTAGGATCAATTTTTAGAAATAAGATTAATAGTGTTTTTTTTGTTTGATTGAGAAATTCTTTTGAGGTCTGTGACCCAGACTTGGAGATACAGATCAAGAATGGGTCGATTAAAATTTTATTTTTATTTATAAGAATATATGGGTGTTTTTATTTTTATTTTATTAGGATCAATTGTTAGAAATAGGATTAATAGGGTATTTTCGGTTCGATTGAGAAAGTCCGTCTTTATAGATTGAGTCCGTGTATTTTTTGGCAAGACAATCTTTAGTTTGATAAAGTCAATATACAGTTTGATAAGTGGTTATATTTCTATATTTCTTTAGAGTCGATTGTAGTAAATCTTGGAACAAATCTTTGGATCAGTTTTAGAGTTAGCTTCAAGATTAACGTGAGTAGGATAAAGAGGTTTTCTTTCAGTAAGCAAATTTTTAGGAACATAAACATTTATTTTAGAAAGATATAGAAATAATCTAAAAGTAAATTTAATTTAATTAGTTATCATTTTTTATTTTTAGTAGAGAGACACATTTGGAGTTATCTTTTGAATCAAGTGAGATTATACGGTTGAATAAATTATTTCTTTTTTATGGGATAAGGGCTTCCCATATTTTATTATATTGGATAATGACTTCCTAGGGAGTTTTCAAATGAAAAGTGTAGATGTATAAAAGGGAATCGCACAATTTATTGAGATATTTGAATTAATGATGCCGATCAAGAATGAGTCGATTAAAATTTTATTTTTATTATTTTTTATTTTAAAAGTTATGGGTATTATTTTTTATTTATTTAGAAACTATAGGTATTTTTATTTTTATTTTATTAAAATTAATTTTTTGAAATAGGATTAGTGGGGAATTTTTTAGGTTTACTTGGTCAGGTTTATTTTAGGTAGGTCCGTTTGGTTTACAAGAGATAAGGTTCATACGTTGCTATTAGGGATAGCTGCTTTTAAAAGGGCGTACTTACTGATATGTCATAAGGAATAATTTGTCTTGCAAATGAAAGATGAGGACCAGTGTTTAAAAAAAAGTCGAGTCGTCTGGTTCGACTCGGGAATCGCCATGGACAGATCGAATCGGCGAAAAAAACGGGAATCGTCCGGTTCTCTGCACAGTGACTCGCTGATTCATTGTACGAAATCGGCGAGTCCCGTACGATTTTTTTTTTTTTGTTGTTGTAATCCATGATAGATTTTTTTGTAATACTTGATCGATTTTTTTGTAATCCATGATCGAATTGTTTTTTTTTTTTTTGTAATCCATGATCGAATTTTTTGTTTTTTTTTTTTTTTTGTAACCCATGATAGAATTTTTTGTAATCCATGATCGGATTTTTTGTAATCCATGATCGAATTTTTTGTTTTTTTTTTGTAACCCATGATAGAATTTTTTGTAATCCATGATCGAATGTTTTGTAATCCATGATCGAAATGTGTGGTTTTTTTTGTAATCCATGATCGAAATGTTTTTTTTTTTTTTTGTAATCCATGATCGAATTTTTTGTTTTTTGTTTTTTTTGTATCCCATGATAGAGTTTTTTGTAATCCATGATTGAATTTTTTGTAATCCATGATCGAATTGTTTTTTTATTTTTTTGTAATCCACGATCGAATTTTTTGTTTTTTTTTGTTTGGTTTTTTTTGTAATCCATGATCGAATTTTATGTAATCCATGATCGAATTTTTTGTAATCCATGATTGAATTTTTTGAAAATTTGTGATTTTTTTTTTTTAATCCATGATCGAATTTTTTTTTGTAATCCATGATAGAATTTTTTGAAAATTTGTGATTTTTTTTTTTTAATCCAATGATCGATTTTTTTGAAAATTTGTTATTTTTTTTTTTTAATCCATATTATTCAAAGAGAAAATGAGAGAGATGATGATTCTGAGGCCACCATATCCCAGCTATATTATTCACATATCGAGTCCCAACAGCAACAGTGTAGGGATGAGCACGACAGTGCAGGTGAGCATGAAGGATGGACAATCTTCGGGCATTTTAGATTGGGAACACAACAAAACACTAACACTCAGGGATTTGGGAATAGTCAGACACCTGCTAATATCGATGATTCGTTTTTAGATCAAATCACTGAATTGTTAAACGAATTCAATCAATGGCACCAACGTGACCAAGAAGAACAATAACGTCGTCTATCATTTTATTTTTAGATCATATGTTACTAATTATATGCTTTATTGTAGTCCATGTATGTTGATATACTTATTCCATGATAATTCTATGTTTATCCTTTTGTGTGATGTAAATTAAATACTGAATGACGGTTCATGCAGGGAAAGAACATATCAATATTCGCATATTCATTCAAAAACATGAAAATTCTTAATGGACTACACTCATTTCTTATTGAATTCCTAAACAACAATATTTATAATGAATTTTAATAATTTTTCGGATTTTTTTTAAGCTTTATTCTGAACGATTTACCCGATTCCCGATCCGGATCGCCGATTCACCGATCCGGATCGGTTTTTTGGGAGCCCGATCTGGGTCACCGATCCGTTTTTTAAACCATTGATGAGGACTATAAAAGGACGGACTTAAGGTGAACTTAAGTAGGATTTATCTTGCAAAGGAAAGAGGAGGTATTATAAAAGGGACGGAGTTGAACTTGTAAAAGGAGATTTGGATTTTATGAAATAAAGAATGTTTTCTTTGTAGAGAGAGACTCCTTTTGTGGGTGTTGTTTCTTCGATTGAGTTTTGGTCCATGTTGAAAGACTGTCGGTGTTGTTTCGTCTATTGAGTTTTGGTCCATGCTGAAATACTCATATCCACATGTTTTGTTATTTCTTCTTGTGATTTTATTCACGAATTTTATCTCTATTAAATGTGGTTATTTTTGCTGGTTTGTTTGCCGATAAATTTTATACTGCGTCAGGTGGTATCAGAGCGTGGTAAATTTTATACTATGTCAAGTGGTATTAGAGCGTAGATTTTTGTACGATCGCATGCTCTTGACAAGGCATCATGGTTCGTGGTTGTCATCGACAACAAGGTAAGGCATCATGGTTCGTGGACGTCCTCAACAATGAGTTGTCGGGAATGATCTGATCCAACGAGAGCGAGACCTCCATGAGATAGAGTTCAAAATTTTGAGAAGGCAAGTAGAAGAACTGACTCAGCGCTTAGTGTAAAATACTGTCCCGACATACTATGATGACGGTAGCTATGATGACGGTAGTGAGCCGAAAGCTGTTTTCGAGAACTTGTTCCATGTACACGCTCTACATCGGGAGCCCCATGTTTGGGATAACATATATTGGGATCTAGGTATTAAAGTTAATATTCCATATTTTGTAGGAAGATTTCAAGCATAAGAATTTATTGATTGGATTGATTCTATCGAGCTTATCTTCGAATACAAAGATGCGCCCAATGATAAGAAGGTGAAGATCTTGGCTATTAAGTTTAAGGGCCAAGCATCATCATGGTAGGTGGGAGCAATTGAAAAGGGCTCGAGAAAGACATGGAAAATAAAAAATATCTGATTGGGAATAAATGAAGAAAAAGTTAATGGAGCAGTTCTTGCCCTTTAATTATACCCAGACGATATTTCAGCGACTTCATACCCTTCGACAAGCAGGGCTGTTCGTTGATGATTATCCTGAGGAGTTCTATCAACTAGTAGTACGGAAAAACTTATCTGAGACTGAAGAGCAACAGGTTGCTCGATGTATTGCAGGACTGCGCCAATCAATTCAGGACGTCCTAAGTTTATACTCTTTATGGATTATATCGAAAACTTATCAACAGGCTTTAACAGTAGAGAAGCAACAGTTCAGGAGTAGGGCTAGTGCAGCCAGGAGAGAACATTCAGGTCTTCGAACATGCCAGTTTCAAGATTATGGTGATAGGCCTGAAGATGCACCATCTAGGGGCCATAGAGATGCCGTTGTAGCACCTATTAATCTCCCAAATATTGATGAACTAGGTGCTAGAGTTCAGGGCAGCAACTTAACTCTCAACTGTTTCAAGTGTGGGGAGGCGGATCACAATGGTGGAAACTGTAGGAAGTCGAATAGCCATCCTGACAGAAACAAGCAACTCATGAATGTGGATGAGAATCTAGATGATGTTAATGGGTATGATGGTGATCCAATTTATGATGAGGAGCCAGATGAGGATGATCTTGTCTATAGAGATGTTAGAGAGTCCTTAGTTATTCAAAACGCCTAAGTAAGAAACCTAAGACGATTGGTTGATGACCAATATTTTTCAAACTACCAATACCATTGGAGGCAAGGTGTGCAAGCTTATTATTGATAATGGAAGTTGTGAAAATATAATTTCACAAGATCCGGTCACAAAGCTCAAGCTCGACACAGAGAAGCATCCCCAACCATACAAATTCACTTGGTTCAAAAAGAACAATGACGTGCGAGTAGATAGCAGATACCGAGTTTCTTTTTCGATTGGAAAAAAATATTTTGACGATGTATGGTGTGATGCAGTTGCCATGAATGCTTGCCATCTATTATTAGGTAGACCATGGCAATATGACCGTAGAGCTATACATGATGGGAGAAGGAACACATATACTATTTGGAAAGAGAGTAATGAAACTCTGTTAGCTCCCATGAAAAAAGAAATTATGCTTAAGCCTAAACTAGGGGAGGGTGCAAATTTACTCTCAATGGTTAACACTATGAAGGAGGTTCAAGACATCGGGTTAATGTTTGCTTTAGTGAGTCATGAAGAAGATGTAGATACTATTATTCAAGAGGAGATTGAAGATGAAGAAAAAGATGTATACGTGGTGTGCTTAGAGGTTCGTTTGATCAATTTCAAAAAGTACATGTGGTTGAAAAATTGACATACGATGACCATTTCTTTGAGGGTTTTTTAGTTTCTATGTACAATCGTTATGCTTTGATCTTCGCCAGCGAAAAAGGATGCAAGACTATTCTAAAATTCATTTTAAAGCATTTCAAAACTCGAGGATGAGTTTTCTGCAATCATGAGAATGATGCAGATCAAGAATGGGTCGATTAAAATTTTATTTTTATTTTTATTATTTTTATTTTTAAAAGTTATGGGTATTTTTTTAAAAGAAATTATAGGTGTTTTTATTTTTATTTTATTAGGAACAATTTTTCAAAATAGGATTAGTAGGGATTCTTTTAGTTTTGCTTGATAAGGTTTATTTTAGGCGGGTCCGTTTGGTTTACCAGAGATATGGTTCATACCTTGCTATTAGGGATAACTGCTTTTAAAATGTCATACTTACTAATATGTGATAAGGAATAATTTGTCTTGCCAAGGAAAGATGAGGATTATAAAAGGACGGAGTTAAAGTGAACTTAAGTAGGATTTATCTTGCAAAGGAAAGAGGAGTTATTATAAAAGGGATCGAGTTGAACTTTGTAGAAGGAAGTTTGGATTTTATGAAATAAAGAAAGTTTTTTTTTTTTTTTTGTATAGAGGGATGTATTTTGTGGGTGTTGTTTCTTTTCTTGAGTTTGGTCAGTGTTGGAATATTATTTTTTTTCTTATAATTTTTTTCATATTTTTGTTTCTTTTTCTTAAACATGGTTATTTTTGTTGGTATTGTTTGCCGATAAATTTTAAACTGTGTGACGTACTTAATGCACTCTAGAGTGCATGATCGTAGTTAGATTATTTGTGGTGGTTGTGATGATTTATTACTGTCGGTAGTGGTATGTTGGATTATTGTGGTGGTTGTGATGATTTATTATTGTTGGTGGTGGTTTATAGTGGTTGGTTGTTACTATTGGGAATGTGGTGATTAATGATTGTTGGGTTGTTTAACTCAGTGTTGGAATGATTGAGCCGGGCCAAGTACCCAGCTTATACCGAAGCTGAGTAATTCAGCCTAAGTTGGACAAGTTCTTTTTAAGTAAAAAATATTAAAAAATAAAAAATATAAAAAAATCAAACCCCGAATTGGACATCCAACTCAAAGATACTCGGGCTCGCCGAGATACTTGGGTGAGTTCGAGTTGGTTCATCTGAGTAACCAAACACTGGTTTAACTACCAACAGTGAAAAGATACACTTCTCTACTCAGAGGTGACCTCCAAACTCTATAAATAAGCTTCTTTTATATCATCTTTACATGTTTTTTCACTCCTCTATTATCTCTCTCTCTTTATAATATCTTTCTTATTCTCTCTTTGCAAAATTTGTGATTACTTTCTCTCTCTAAAAACCTACGCTATTCTGGTGTACAATCAATTAGAAAGACCATTGAGATATTATATTTTCAGGCGTAACTTATATGCTCAGTTATTCTTTGGTAATCTTAAAGGAAAAAAAAAATAAAAATAAAAAATAAAAAAAAAATAAAAAAAAAAGAAGAGAAAAGAAGAGAAGAGAAAGAAAGTGAATGATATACGAAGACAAATACAGTCTTGAGACAACGACTTTTAGCCTCACTGGAAAGTAGAAGATCCTCCTTCTAGTTTGTATAGAGCTTAGGCTCTAAACAATCAAATTAGAACCTATTTTCAAATAGTATCGAGATATGTGGTTTCATTACTGAAAGTTTTTGTGACAGCCTTAAAATATATTTTTATATTTATTTATAAAGTTTAAAGTTTCAAAAATAGTGCAGATCGACAAATTTATAAAAACTTGAAAATTGACGGTCCAAAAACGTATAACAAAATACACTATTTTTAAAACTTGAAATCCAATTTTCCTTCATGTTCATGCATTTTGATGTCGAGATGATCAATTTGAAGATCTTTGGATATCAAAACATCTTCTAATAAAATTTATGAGATAAGCTCAAATTTGATTGTTTAGAGCCTCGGCCCTTTATAAACTTTTCCCTTAATATTTAGCCCATTTCACCCCTATTTTTCAAGAGAGACCTGTCACATACATGCAAGATAATAGCTGTTCAAACTTGACTGGTATAAACTATTGTCTAAAACTTGACAAGAAAAGCATAAACTGTGGTCAAATATCTACAAACCAGGCATGTTGGGGAGCCTACACATAGGTATAGGCATCCGTGCTTCTAGATTGGGTTAGAAAGCGTGACAGAGAGAAAGTGGGGGGATTGGAGTCATAATTTATTTGGATTACCTGCACTGCACTCTACTTAGTGAAATATCACTTTCATTGCTATTATTGTGTTGTTGTTGTTTTCATTTTGTATTCCTCTGAATTCCTCTCTGACGCCGCGGTCCAGAGCTCAACAGATGAGGAGGCAATCTCCATCGCACCCCATATTGCTTTTTGCATGCCCTTTTTTCATGTGAGATCCAAAGCGAGAGAATGAAAGTCAAGAACCAGAAATACTCGTCAAGAATGAGCGAAAGAGAGGGGCCTGAGATCTTTATGCTTGCAGATTGTGGATGCTATACAATGGTCGGTGAGATCTTTATGTTTGCAGATTGTGGATGCTATACAATGGTCGGTGACTTTTAATCATGCTTACAGAGAGGGGAATGAAATTGCCGATGCGTTTGCAAAGAGGGGTGCATCTTTGGAGTTGTTGATTGCGCTCTATTTGGATTATTGTACTGTAATTTCCTTGTGATTTAATAAAACTTAGTACCTTTGTCAAAAATAAAACATCAGCTTTCTCTTTTAATGTTAATGCTGCCTATGTATTTGTATTGGGGGGCCAAACTAATTTTTTTTAAAACCCATAGGCTAAGTATTAAAATTCATGGAAGGAAACCAAGAAAAGGAACTTATAAAATCGTCCACTCACATTAAAAACCATATAGGATGTACATGTTAGTGTATACTATTAGTGATTCTAATTTCCGCCATTCCGCCTTTATAACCCACTTAGCCATTGGCATCCACGTAATGGCCAAAAACCATATGAGATATGGCATTTAATGCGCTCTCTCATCCTTTACTTTTAGTACAAGGATCATATGATCACTCTTGTCTATTATATTTTTAAAGAGTGTCATAGATTAGATTTTAGGTTTAAAAACAAAAAAAAAAAATCTTGAACTTCATAGTACACCTCAAGTCATTTAATTTAACATATAATGGATAGGAGTAATTGTGACATCTTTGTAACAAAGACAAATGGGCAAGATTTCTATGTTTCTCCTACTTCATAAAACTTGTGTACTTCTCCCTATCCAACCATCCATTTTGAATAAACGGTTGAAATGGCCCCAATCATAATGCCATGTCTTTACACTGTTTTATTTTTAAATGTTTTTTATAAACTATTTTGATACCAAAATTTGGACATCCATTCCTCTCTTAAACTCACATATGTAAAAAATATAAAAAAAATTAAAATTAAATAACTAAAATGCCTTTGAAAGTTTCAGCGGCATTTTGGTCATTGTGTGTTATCGTAAATATATTTTTTACTGTTTTTCTTAGGTACACCTTATTGAGATAATGTCACGTAAAAAAAAAAAAACTTTAAAACATCAAATGGTCCTCATAGTATACGACAAAACCTTTCCCATGACAAATGGTCTCATAGTATACAACAAAAGTGTAGAAAATATAATAAGCTAAATGGTCTTATCAAAGAATTGGGTCAAGGGCTGGCGCAGCTCAAACTCTGCCCTTAGTGGCACGTCTACATACCAAGAAAATGCCACTCGCATTTGACATTTGAAAAAGTTCATCATTTTTAATTTTTTTTGGGCTAAAATTCCACTAGAGAAAGTCATTAGGGCGCATTTGATTTTGACAAGTTGCGGCTCCCGGAAGTGCATTCATGATTTTGCGACGAGAAAGAGGGAGGCAAAACTTGCCTCTATCCAAAACATGGGAATTCCATGGAAGAGGCCACTTTGGGAATGGCGGGTTCTTTATTTTTGGACTGGCACATCATTTTCCGATTTATTGGACATAATTTTCCTTTTTCCATTTTAAGAACTTATGAAACATAAAGGATTTGCGCGCCTCATCGGATCGCATTTGTAAAAGGGAAAGCGTTTCTATGTTCCCCCTACAACATAGAAGTTATATGTTTCCTCTACCATCCAGCAGTCCATTTTTTATCAAGAGAACCACTCATCATTTGATCTTAAATCCGACATCTCAAAGTTTTTTATTTTTAGTCTTTTAATACAATTTTTTTGAATATGAAATTTGGTACGTGCCATCTTCTCATTGGGGCACACCTATAAAAAATATTAACAATAATTTTTTGATAAATCATAATTATTAAAATACCCTTTTAAAACTTTCAGGGGTATTTTGGTCATTTTATTTTATTGAAAATATTTTTTTTTATATTTTTCGTTAGTGCGAGTTCAAATATTTAGACATATTCTTAGCTGTCCGATTAAGATTGAAAAACTGCAACCCATAGCCTTTTAAATAAATTATAATGTGGAGTAATTGGTTATTTAGAAAATGCTGGCCTTATCTTCGTCGGTTTCTTTTTTTATATTTTTCCTTCTAATATTAGGTCCAAATGAAATTTGGAGCGTGAGTACCTCATTCGAGTATATTTGTAAATATATAAATAAATAATTCAATCTCAAAAAATTAACTAAAATACCCTTCGAGGTTTAAGGGATATTTTAGTCATTTTTTTGAAATATATAATTCTTTTTAAATTTTATATATGTGCATGAGGGTAAGAAGTATAGATAGCTGAAATTTTAACTCAAATCCAAAGCATAAAAGAATAAAGTAAAATTGGAATGCTCAAATATGCTCTTAACCAGCCGTTTAATCGTTACTTATCACCACAGTTTTTCTTTTTGGGTGCATATACTATGCTCCCTCGGGAGCATAATTTACTTCTACCCCCTCTCAAAACACTTACTTGGAAGGATTTTTTCAATCCAGATTACTAGATAATTATTCTCAAAACTTTTTGAATTATGACCTTTTAAAAATGGGTGTGATTTCTATAAGGTTGCAACCTTAAACAATCCAATTGAGACACACCTCCAAATTTTATCATAACATGTAATTTTGTTGTAAAAAAAAATATTAGTAGTATCTTAATATCTATTTTCATTCCTAATTAGAAATTTTTAAATTTTAAAAATGGCTAAAATCAATTAGATCTATAAATACATGAAAATCTTGAAAATGGACGGTCTAGATAATGTGTTGTAAGATGTGCTATTTTCGAGACTCAAAAACTCTTTTTTTTTCATATTCATATATCTCGATTGAGATTATTGATTAGAGGGCATTCTCAACATTAAAACAACATTTTCGATAGATTTTTGAGGTGCATATGTGATTCAACATTTTAAGGTTGCAACTTTATATAAACTTTTCCCTTTAAAAATTAGATAGTCTCTATTCAATCTCAAGGAATTATTCTTTTCAAATTCATGGAATATACGATTAAGAAATTTTTTATTTAGGGTAATTCTATGAGCTGAAAAGGTTACATCCGGTGTCCTAAAATTAATTTAGGTAGGGTTTTAGCCGAGGGAGTAACTGGACATTATACTCCTGCAGGAGTAGAATACCTTTTTGCTTTCTTTTTTACAAGATCCGGACCGTCTAATTTGTTAGAACTACCACATGAGCTATGATTTCAAAATATCAAAAATGAACAGTAAAAGCTCATTGATTATTCCCAGACTCTCTAGAATTCCAGGCCAATTATGGAACAAGGTATTTGCTAGTTTCAAACATCAATGACTCCAGCTTACTGATCTATCAAATTTCCTATTTTCTAGAGAATTTATTGCTTCTAGTTATCACACTACACCCACTTTAGTCAAATGTTCCATCAATGTAAACCCTTGTTTTGATATCAGCATCTATGACCTTAGCATCCAACCTTTTTTCACTTGTTCAAAATGTTCATCAATGTAAACTTGATTTTATAAAGGATTTTAAATTATGAATAACAATGATGAGAATATGCGGACAGAAAACCTAATTTTTTTCCCCAAAAACAAAAATAACGTCATATTTTAAAAATAAAATAGTTTCATGCGGGTTGGAGTGTATTTCGATCTCAAAATATAAAACATCCATCTTAAAAATAGATGCAAATAGATGGTTTATCTAAAAATAATTGTAACTAATTAACTGTACAAATGTTTTTTAATAAAATTATTTTTATTTTTTTTAATTTATTTATTTTCTTATATTCACGATCTCCAAATTAGATCTTTAAAGAGAGTGTCCTTTAAAAAAAAAAAAAAAAAAAAAAAAAATTGGAGGCAGAGGAGAGAGAGAGAGCAGGGTGTGTGTTGCAGTCAACAGAAAAAAGCAAAAGACCACATGGCGCTTTGTCTTTTTAGAGAGCGAAAGGAAAAAATAATTTAGGTTTTGTCCCTTTTTAGAGAGAGAAAACGGGTACCACTTAAGCAGTGGTGATAATGGAAGTGGCTTTCCTTTCCTTTCCTTTTCGGAGGTTTTGATCTTTACTTGATAATTTACGTAATCTGTGACGTCAACACCCTTCACATTTTCTCTCTCTATATTCTCACCACAACTCTCTCTCTCTCTCTCTCTCTCTACAATGGCGTTGCTCAGTTAACGTTGGCGAGTACGTTTGAGTCTGGTGCACATATTAATATGTTTCAATAATCACCCTGATTCTTTCGAAAATATCGCAAGAGTCCTTCGCTTTTGAAGTGTTGCGCCGCCCTCAAAGCTGTAAGGAAATTCCCACGATACCCTTGGATATTTTCCTTTGAAATATGGAAAAAATTTCTTCGAAATTGTTTCCTTGGTCATGGGCCTGCATGCACATTAACGTATGCGTAATACTTTTTGTTAGGAATTGAAAAAACCATCCACATGGGAAAATAATAAAGTCAAGAGACTATATATCAACTGTCGGCCCACCCTTGGCCTTGGCCCGGTCCAGCCGGGGCCAAAACCTATCAAGAAATACTAAAGAACCTTACATAATTTTCTAGAAGATTTGGAAGCCTGAAGGGGACAATGGCAATGTTTGTGGTGCTGGAAAATGACGGAGGAAAAAAAATAATAAAGGGTGAGATAATATACCTTTTTTTAGCTGTACAAGAGAGTTTGCACCAAATTTTTTTTTACAAGATCAACTCTTTATTGAATCATCAAAATTCTCTTATCTCTACAAAAAAATAGTGATATCTCTCCTTTAAATATACTTAGAATAAAATAAATAATAAATAAAAAGAACCCAATAAAATAAGTACTCTTTTTTTTTTTTTTTTGTAGTTTATGGGTTAGTCCAATGCTCCAGATATTGAACCGACCAATTGTTAAGCCCATCCCCTTGTTTTTTTACATCGAGACTTGCATTGGGTAGGACATTGCGATAGGATATATATATATATATATATATATATATATATATATATATATATTAATGAATCAATTTTCTTTCAATGCATTCACGTAATTCATGTGTTGAGGTTTTCTAATTCTAGAGATATTGGACCACCTCAATTTGTTTTATATTTTTAATGCGGATGTCTCCAACATCAGACCGATATACTAATATATGACCTTTCGATATTGTCAATGTCAGATCATCCTAGAAAGAAGTTAATCTAATATCTAAAACATCAAATTACCCCAAAACTTCAAAAAATTAAACAAGAACATTTCATGTTGGCAATATGAGCCAGCCACAAAACTAGAGCTAAAAAAGAGAGACCTCCCCATAAAATTCTTAAACATTTTGACAAAAACGTACGTAATTCGGGAAAAAAAAGCCACATAAATTTTCCCTGAGAACGTAGCCAAATTTTTAGGAGCATCTTTGATATTTCCAGCATCGACAAGGGTAAATTAGAACACCATGTCATGTTAGTGGTCCGGGCGCGGCGCGAGTGTCATGCGTCTTTTGTTCACCGTCACAAGTGGTCTAAGTTAGACCACGTCATCATATCGTTTCATGCTTTTTCTGTATTTTTCTCCCTCTATTATTATCGCTATGTACTTTTTTTCATAATTAAAGCTAATGAAAATACGACACGTAGGAGTCGTCTTCGTTCTCCTTTTCTCGGGATTGAAATTCCGGCTCTTTTTTTTATATCGTCGGCTTTTACCACCCGGATTCGGATCTCACAACCCTATGTAATTTGATAGCGATACCTTCACAATTCAATGGCTCATCTCCAAATCTTATTCTCACATTATTTATTCCAAAGCCTGCAAAATAATAAAAGAAAAAAAAAAAAAAAAATTTGCTCCTTACTCTTCCTATTTAGGGCACGTTTTTATGCAAAATAATAAAAGAAAAAAAAAAAAAAAATTTGCTCCTTACTCTTCCTATTTAGGGCACGTTTTTAAGTATTTTTACACGAATAAACTCCATCATGTTATTAGGTTTCATAAATTTTTTATAGTAATTAGTTGTGGTGTATTTTTTCACACAAATTGACAGCCAGTTGATTTGAAAAAAACTCATGCCCTTATGAGGGAGACTTTTTTAATGTAAAAGTACTTTCACAGAGATATTTTTACATGGGTGTGGTTTGTACAGAGCCTAGGCTCTAAACCATCAAATTTAAGCCTACCTTCAAATAGTATCGAGAAATGTGGTTTCACGATTGAAAATCTTTGTGATAGCCATAAAATATATTTTCATCTTTCTTTATAAAGTTTAAAGCTTCAAAAAATAGTGTAGATTGATAGATCTATAAAAACTTAAGAATTTTGAAAATTTGCGGTCCAAAGTGCATTACAAAATACCCTATTTCCAAAACTAGAAATCTTTTTTTTTTCATGTCTATTCATTTTGGTGTCGAGATGATCACGTTGAGGCAATTTGGGCACGAAAACAACCTCTTCTAGTGAAATTTTAATGGTAGGCTCAAATTTGATTGTTTAGAGCCTTGTCTCGATATAAACTTTTGCTTTTTTATATATACTGAATGTGCCATTATATAATAAATGAGAAATGTTGACATACTTCCCATACTACATAGAAGACATACTTCCCTCCTCTTCTAGTCATCCAATTTAGATCAAGTGGGCCACGGACCGTTTGATCTTGATCCGACTCCTCAAAGTATTTTATTTTTAGTTTTTGTATATCTATTTTAGGAATATGAAATTTGTACGTATCATCACATCAATGGGGTACATCTAAAAAATATATTAGAAATAATTTTTTAATTAAATATAATAACCAAAACACTCTTTAAAGGTTACATGGGTATTTTGGTTATTTTAATTTACTGGGAATGTTGTTTTAATAGTTTTTACAGGTGTCAAACTGGTTTGTAGAAAAAAAATTAAAATAAATTAATATATAGATGTGACATTGTGATTGAGAACATCTCAACCATTCATTCAAAGTGGACGATTGGATAGGGTGAAGTATATAAGTTTAATGATGTAGGGGAGGCATAAAAAGCTTGCTCATATTAAATTAAAGAAAAAAATAAAATAAATTCAATTGTGCTTCCCATGACCTGACGTAAGAGTCCATTTTGGTTTTGATTTATGAAAAGGTGTGGTTTATACAGAGCCTACACTTTAAACAATCAAATTAGAGCATGTCTTCAAATAGTATAAAGATTTGTAGTTTCAATATTGGAAATCTTTGTGATAGCCTTAAAATATAGTTTCATGTTTATTTATAAAGTTTAAAGCTTAAAAAATAGTGCAAATTGACATATCTAGAAAAACTTGAAAATTGACAGTAAAAAAATGTGTTACAAAATACACTATTTCTAAAACTTGTAATCTATTTTTTTCTCATGTCCATGCATCTTGACGTCGAGATGATCGATTTGACGATATTTGAATATCAAAACAACCTCTTCTAGTGAAATTTTTTATGTAGGTTCAAATTTGATAGTTTAGAGCTTCGACTCTATATAAACTTTTCCCTTTACAAAAAAGGTGTAGTTTGTATAGAGCTGAGGCTCTAAACAATCAAATTAAAGCCTAATCTCAAATAGTATCGAAAAATGTAACTTCATATCATTTGCAACTTTAAACATGGTGCGGATTTGATGATCTCCGAGGAAGTGAAATTTTGGATCCCAAAATCCATTTGTAGATGACGCACCAAAACCTTGTCCTAAATCAAGTAGTTGAATGGTAGCATGTTTCCCACATTTAGGACACTTACTTTATTCACTTGAGAGCTCAAACTTTTGCTTTAGTGATATCATACACTGACGATGAAACATTTAATCTATTTTAATTCTGCTTCCTTAACCTGTCATTGTGAATGCTGCGTGAGTTTTTTTGTTTTTTTTTTTTCTTTTTCTTCGGTAGTTTAGCGGCTTCTACCTATAGTAAGAATAGAACTCAAAATATCACGTCATGACCCGACCACTTAAATTGGTACGGTATACAACCAATGAATGTCATTCATTGAACAATGTTGCATCCAACAACAACAAATTAATTTTACTTTTTATTTTTATTTTTATTTAAATTGAAGTGTAGATGCTTTTTTATATTTTCACTAAATAATAATAATAATATTTAGAATAAACATTTTGATCAAAGTACCTATAAAATAATTTTTATTATTTTTATTTGGGGTGACATATAAAAATGAATCTATACCCCGAATTTTATATAAGGGTGCAGTTTGCATAGGGATGCATCCGTAGGTATAGAGGTAAGGTGCACCTTCAAATTTTATCATGGTATATAATTTTGATGTAAAATGTTATTAGGATTATCTCAAAATCTATTTTTATATCTAATTATAAAATTTTAAATTTAAAAAATAGTTAAAATCAAGTAGATCTATAAACATATGAAAATCTTGAAAATGGACGGTATAGATAATATGTTGTAAAATGCACTATTTCTAAGACTGAAAATCTTTTTATTTTTTCCTAGTCATACATCTCGATGTCGAGATGATCAATGAAAGGGTTTTTCAATATTAAAACTACCTTTTCCAATGGATTTTTGAGGGGCATATGTAGTTCTCCATTATAAGGTGTCATCATTATATAAAACTTTATATAAATATATTTTAATAAAAAAAATAAAAATAAAAAATAAAAAAATTATTTTTGTAGGCCATTTGATGATGCTAGGTTCAATTTGAACAGTTGAAGGGGGCTTCTACACTATTTAAGCGTCTAGGTCGTGTATACGCATTACCATCTCATAAATAAATAGTATATTAATATTTACTGCTGTCCTTTGGCTAACTCTCATGTGAAGAAAATATAACCATTCTACTTCCTATTAAATTGTCAATACATATAGACAAATGATCCTATAGGACTTTTTACCACTCATGTATGTAGGACTTTAAAGGATTACCATTAAATTTAGCACGGATCTATAGAAAAATCAAATCCCACACCCATATGATAATTTTTTAGAGATCCGTGCCAATTTTAATGATAATCCTTTGGAGTCCTACATACATGGGTGGAGGAAGGTCTTATAGGATCATTACTTATATATATAATACAAGAAAAATAAGTAAGAAGATCATTTGTGTTTTTACAAGGAGGTCTTTACTTATATATATAATACAAGAAAAATAAGTAAAGATCATTTGTGTTTTTACAGGGAGTTCAAAGGTATTATTAGCCGTTGATGTGACTTTGAACGATTTAAAATGTCTCTTGGGATTTTCATATTTAGGTGGCTCTTGTGAGTAATCATGTCCTCCTTGTACTAAATAATAGTGCCATATGATAGAATCTCACTTGTTATTAGTTTGAAGTTGTATACAACAAAAATATTCATTTTTGGCACAATGAGGTTATGATCTAATTGACAATTAGATGGGAAATTGGATGATTGTTGATATGCCAATGACCGGGCATAAAGTCTATATTTTTTTCTTAATATTATGATACACTTCAATATTATCAGATTTCATATCCAATGACTAAAAATAACTTTGATCTCCTTATATATATATATATATATATATATATATATATATATATATATATATATATATATATATATATATATATATATATATATATATTATTTTTTATTTATTTTTATTTTTTTGATAATTGTACATGAAAAGGTCTAAAAAAAAAGAAACTCAAGACATCACTTTATGACCTTCTTTTATCAAGCGAATAATCTACTCCATTTGACATCTTTGAGATATATTTTTGACACTCCCAACAACAAGAAGCGACTCAAATATCTAATTCTTCACTAACAATGAAGAAAACCTTTCAGCGGTATTTTGGCCATCTCTCCTCAAAGGAAAACACTTAGAACATGACGAGTGAACTTCTACAGTATTTAATTCATGGCTCATCACTGTCTAAGGTTTATCAAATGGTCATGAGTATTTTATAGTATTTCAATTTTAATAATTTTTTAACGAATCAGATTAACCTTAAAATTTTAACATCAAATTTTATAGGCGTGTGCCCCTTTGTGAGGCACACTTAAATAAAATATATAAATATTTCAAATAATAAAAATAACTAAATTACCTCTATCGATATTTTGGTGGTATTTTTATCATTTGATTTTCTAATAATTTGTTTAATATTTAATTTTTGTACAAGATGGTTAGATGTATACATGCCCAAATAGTCAGGTAAATGACAAATTTATAGAAAAATATTGAAGTTCAAATACTATTAGCTCTTGGGAACAGACTTTGATGATGACAATGATAAAGTACTATTAGATAATGATAACCATCCGATTGACTTGTGATGAACCATGAATGAAATACCGTAATAATTTTTATCCCTCAAAAATATTTGCCAATAACATGACCCTTTCTTAAAAGGGTACAATTTGTATAGAGCCGAGGCTCTAAACAATCAAATTAGAGCCCACTTTCAAATAGTATCGAGAAATATGCTTTCAATACTAAAAATCTTTGACTAGCGTTAAAATATATTTTTATCTATAATTATAAAATTTAAAGCTTAAAAAATAGTATAGATTGAGCGGATCTAATGAAAATTTGAATAACTTAAAGATTGACAGCCAAAAAATGCATTACAAGATGTATTATTTACAAAACTTGAAATCTATTTTTTTTTTCAAGTCCATGCATCTTGATGTCGAGACGATTAATTTAAAGATATTTGAGCAGTGAACTTTTAAAGGTAGGCTCTAATTCGATTGTTTCGTATAAACTTAAATATAGCCATGCACTTATTGATAGTGCGCTGAATCCGCACGCATGCCATCCGGCTAACAGACGGCGATGTGGAAGTACAATAATAGACTCCACCATCTCACGGTATATCGTACTTTGCAACAGACCAATGAGAATTATTTTGGCATTCCAAATGTTGTTGTAGGCATAGTGCTAGCATAAATCGTACCTGAAAATTTACACTTTCCTCCCTGAAAACATGTATAAATAGGGGCATTTTGGAGGTGTGAATGAATTGCTATTGCATAAACACTCAAATACAATTACCTAACCTTCTAAAGCCTGAAGAAAAGAAGAGAGAGAAATAGAATAAAGAAGAGAGAGAAAGAGGGAGAAGAAGATGAAAGAGGAAGAAACACAAAATGTTGGGCCAAAGCATAAAAAGGGAGGGATGCGAACAATGCCCTTCATCATGGGTATAGTAAACTCATTCCCAACTTAGACATATAAAACTTTTATATTGAGATATTTCCTTTATGTAATTTGGAAATTTTCATTCTAATATTGTTATATCCTTCATGTTCTTTGGCATCCAAATGATTTGAAAAGACTATATACAGTTTTTTATTTTATTTTTTGGGTAGATGGATTACATGCCCCTATATGTTTTCAAAAGAGTCGATATTTGAAAGTGTTAATGAGAATGAAGGTTGTGACCTTTTGAATAAGGGTCAGGTCGTATTACCACCACGATCCAAACCCCAATCTCATAATACATAAATTTTCATGTTTTTTAAATTCTGCCCTTCTTGTTTTGTACACTAAACATGGTACCAAGTATATAGAGAATTTTATGTTGAGGTCTTTCCAGGATAACTTGAGTAGAATGCATTAATATTTTTATCCTAAAAATTTTTGCCCTTCCTATTTAGTGAATCATTAACACCTAGGTTTTTCAGCAATCAACCAAAAGCACTGGGTGAATTGTTAGAAACACAAGGTGTTTTTATCACTAGTTTAGTCTAGGACCCACCTGATCCTTTGAAAGATATTTATTGAAATATTATTTATTAGAATGGATATTTATTGAAATGTTTTTTGAAAGATTATTTATTAGTATGTTGGGTGCATGATACACAGCAAATGAGGCGTGTGAGAAACTTGCGGTGGTTGGGTCTTCTGCAAATTTGTTGTCATATTTGACAGCGCAGCTTCACATGCCATTAACAAAGGCAGCAACCACTCTCACCAATTTTGGGGGCACGTCGAGCTTGACGCCATTGCTGGGAGCCTTCATAGCTGATGCATTTGCAGGCCGATTTTGGACCATCACTGTTGCCTCTATCATCTATCAATTTGTTAAGAATCCTTTCTTTTTACCTCTTCTCTCTTTATTTTCCCTCCTCTCTCTATCAATACCTCTTCTCTCTATCAATTTGTTCAGAATCCTTCCTTTTTACCTCTTCTCTCTTTATTTTCCCTCGCGCTATCTCTCACACGCACACTTGTTTTTTATTGTTTAAATTGGCAGGAGTAGTATGTTTAGGATTTGGCTATTATTTAAGGGATTTTATACAAACTCACACAACAGTTATGATAATACGTGGAGTCGGCATGGAATCGTTTGGTCCAGCTTGGAAATAGGTCACCATGTTCCAGTTCTACGTATATATAGGAAAATGGTCGAGTTTAGAAAGCAACCGGTAGTTTTGCACAGTAAAACAGTAATTCTCTACAGTCAAACAACGATCTGAGCCCGATCCAAACCGATTTAGGAGGTACCCGATCAGGGTCACCTATTCATCTTTAAAATCAATGGTTAGGAGCATCTCTCTCTAAGACTCCTCAATGTAGGACCACTTTTGAGTACGATTTGAGGAGCCTAAATCCAATAATTAGGATCGTCTCTCTCTCTTTCTCAGTCTCAATCCAACAATTATGATCTCTCTCTTTCCCGGTCGTCTTAGTTAGGATCCTCTCCATCTCCATCGCCATTTAGAATGGTTCCCACTTCATAACGCAGAGCTCATTTTATATCCCTCGTGATTAATCAATATCAGTGAATTTTCACAACTATAATCACACTGGTCTCATTTTATTGCTTGTTCTTCATGCCTCAGCTGTCTCATGTCTTTAGATACGGTCCAAATTTTTTTTTTTAAATAGATTTTTCTTATTTTATTAAAAAATAAAAAAATAATCTGCCTTATTTTATTAAAAAATTAGCATTCTTAAGAAAATAAGCTCTCTTACTTAGCTCAAAATGATGTGCAATGGGCAGGATTCGATACCTCAACTTCTTATTGAGGTCCCATATATTTTTATCGACTTGAGTACTTGTGATAAGAGTAAGTATCTTAATACATAAATATACCTTAATTATTTTTGTTAATCCTTTTCTTTTTTCACATGACACGATCTTGGCCAAGTTACTCGGACTTGGCCAAGTCAATTTTCTAAACACTTGGCCAAGTTACTCGGACTTGGCCAAGTCAATTTTCTAAACACTGATCAATAGAAATCAAACACACCAGATTAGTTTTTGTTTTTTTAAATAAACACTCTCTACGACCCAAGTTACTTACCTCTCTTTCTTTCTCCATTTTTTATAGTATTATTCCTCCATAATGATGCTGGAGCTAAAAGGAGTTCATCAAAATTCACTGCCCACTACATAAAATAGCCTTCTTAATTTTACAATTTAAAGCCTCAACTTTATATAACCCTCTTTTTAAAAAAAATAAAAAAAAATCTCTCCCATGTGATGTAGTGAGAGAGGGAGAGGGAGGACTCGTTTGTTGTTAGTGATGGGCACGTGTAATTACTCTTAATTTTGGGTTAGATGAGCTTGCATTAAAGAAAGTTGAGGCCACTACTTACCCCATTTAATTCCCTTTTTGGATCTCATATTTTCCTCCAAATACCAACAAAAAAACCTATTCTTATCGACATGATAAAAAGAACCCGTACCTTGTTCCCATGTGGCCACAAGAACCCTCTAGATTTTCATAAAAACAAAACCTCCTTCATGCTTGTAGCCACAACTTTTACAGGGCATTTTCCTGTTCTTTTATCACCCTTTTTGTGAATGGCCTTATTTATCCGATTTCTTATGTTCATGAATTATAGAGATAAGGTCGCTGGCAGAGTACACGTCGCCTTTCTGATTTCAAACTGGCTTTTAGAGAGAGTATGACAAAAAGTTCAGAAGTTTAGAGACAGAGCTTTAACAGAGCCTAAGGGCTGTAACTCGGTGCTAGTCCCGTTACGTAAAGGCGATGAGTTATAACTTTTGGCTTTTTATGCACAAAGATAGAAAAATCATGGTAAAAAGCTCAAAAGTTTAGAGAGAGATCTTTAAAAAGGCTGTAACTCGATGTTAGTCCCGCCTGCACAAGGTCTCGAGAGATGTGATCTGGAAACTATCTTTAACCTTTAGCTTTTTATACCTAAAATGATCGCTCCTAATACTCGAACTCACGCTTTTGTACTGATTATCCGAGTTTTTTACCGTGGCACCAAGTGAGTGCCCGTTCTCGTATGGAAAGACCCCGGAGAAGGTAAAAGTTGTGTGTGTGAGAGATACAAACAAAGGTTGTTAAAGTCGGAACGGGCGGGCATAAAAACCAGTGTCCTCAAAAGGTGGATAGAGAGAGTGACCACAACAAAATGATGACGAATCACAAAATACCTTAAAACCTTCAAATTACGTTTCCTCCACTGATTTAAAAAAGCACACGTCATTTTCTTCTCTCTCTTTTAATCTCGGGTAGCCCTTGAAAATAATAATAAGGGAAAATAAGAAGATCCTTCATGTAATATGTTTTTTAGGGTTAAGTTAGCATACGAATGCATCCGTAGCTGTAGAGGTAAGGTGCATCTTGAAATTTTATCATGGTATATAATTTTGATGTAAAATGTTCTTAAGATTATCTCAAAATCTATTTTTATAACTAATTATAAAATTTTAAATTTTAAAAATGATTAAAATCAAGTAGATCTATAAACATATAAAAATCTTGAAAATGAACGGTATAGATAATATGTTGTAAAATGCACTATTTCTAAGACTTAAAAGCTTTTTATTTTTCATGATCCTCGATGTCGAGATGATCAATCAAAGGGTTTTCAACATTAAAACTACCGTTTCCGATGAATTTTTGAGGTGCATCCGTAGTTTTACATTATAAAGTTGCATCCTTATATAAACTTTTTCCATTTTCTTAAATAACAAAAAGCGTGCATATCTTTCCTGTTGTCAAATTGCCCAAAACATTTGGCCATTTCCCAAACATGTACTATTGATTCAACGACCAAAATACCCTCAAATCTTTTGGAAAATACCTGAACCACTCTTAACTACTCCATGGGCTTTGCTGCTCACAGGCAGGGATGGCAACAGGTGAGGCCTGGGGCAGGTTAAACCCTAAGTCTGCATGGGCCAGGCTTGGCCTGCCCTGCCCTGGTTAGATCCTCGGCTAGCTCGAAATGGACTGAAGGAAACTTGGACCAGGCGGAAAGGGCCCTGGACTAGAGTGAGTATCTTGTCCAGTAGTCCAGGACCAACTTTGGCCTAATAGATTAAAAGAAAGAATTTAAAAACAAAGAAAAGCATGAGGTCGGGCCATGTAGGCCTTGCGATAGCCCCCAATCCTTTCGCATGTTCCCAAAAGACACCGATTCGGGCCCTTCCTGCATTATGCATGGGATGGAGCTCGCGACTGAGCTGTTTTTTTTTTTTTTTTGAATCATTATCAAATAATTTTCATTAAAAAAAGAAAAGCAAGTTACAAAATACACATAAAGTCATAGGAAGGAAGTAATATGTTGGTGTGCTCCTTTTGCAAGACAATCAAACTCGGCATTAGACTAACAATGCTGGATTTCAGCAGTTATAGTTTTGAATATATCTCATATCTCATAAAAATTTATAGTCAACCTCCATGGTATATTTGCTTCGCCTTTACTCCAAGCTCTCGAGTGAGCCCTAGCTCATCATGAAATCACCAAAATACCCCTGCCATCAAATGACTATGATACCTTAAGCAATCCAAGTGATTTTCCTAGTTTAAAGTACAAGATAAAAATTAAAAGGTAATAAAATTTGGAGGTGCGTCTTAATTAGATTGTTTAAGGTTGAACCTTATAGAAACCACACCCTTTATTTAATTTCATAAAACCCCACTAAAATACTTGATCATGAGTTACAAAATTTGATATTAAATAATTTTTAAAATATTTGTCACCCAAATAACGAAAACACCCTCATCCTTTCTTAAAAACCCCAAATTCCCCCACTAAATGAACATTGCTTTTGTGTGCAGGGAATGGTGTGCCTCACACTCTCAGCCACCCTACCTGGCCTCCGCCCCCCGCCCTGCCCCCCGACCTCACATGAATGCCGGCCAGCCGCCGCCACAGAAGGCCAGCTTGCGATGCTTTATGGCTCGCTGCTTCTCACTGCACTGGGCTCAGGAGGAATCAGGCCGTGCGTCGCAGCGTTTGGTGCCGAACAATTTGAGGAGACTGGCCAAAAACAAAGCACCAAGATGTGGAACTTCTTCAATTGGTACTACTTCTGCATGGGAGCCTCCATCCTTGTCGCGGTGACACTCATTGTGTATATTCAGGACAATGTAGGGTGGGGGTGGGGATTCGGAGTTCCTACTGCTTTAATGGCGTTATCAGTGTTGTGCTTCGTGGTGGGGTTTCCACTGTACAGGCACATGAACCCGGCGGGGAGCCCGTTGACGAGGTTGGCTCAGGTGATTGTTGCAGCAGTGAGGAAGAGAGATGTTGTTGTTCCGGAGGATCCGGGGTTGCTCTACGAGAATGATCTGTTGGATGCGGGCATCTCCGCCACTGGGAGGTTGCTCCATACTAACCAGTTCACGTAAGTACCCTCCCCGACCCCTACTCATTCATGTGGTAGGCCATTTTATATATATTCTGAGAGATGGGCCAGGAGGCCAGTCCGGCCTGGCCCTAAAAGAGTAGGGCTGAGCCACAAACTTTGGCCTGAGCGCACCCTTAAAGCGAAGGGAAATCGAATGATAGGGTTGGAATTCAAAATAAGTAAAGCCTCACCTCATAACTCATCGAAAATTGCAATTCAAGTGTTGGAAAACCTTTAAATCTATAATCTCATCTCGAACATCTAGACCGTCCATTTCGCCCTAGAAATAAGTGTTCGCCCTAGAAATAAGTATTCATTGACCTGCAATTTCTGAACCATTTTTTTTTTTCCAAATTTTATTGTCGGTGTTGAAATTTGATTTTAGAACCATCATGAAGATTTTCAGCGTCAAAAGTGCTTTTGGGATGAGGATTGGAAATGTGGCCTTATTTTGTTTTCATAAAGCCTACGCCCTATGAAAACTTCATCCTGAAAAACAAGCGAAATGCACCCCCCTCGGCTCTTGATATAATTGCTTCCGCATAATTCTGCAGGACATGTCGTGCAAGAGAGAGAGAGAGAGAGAGACTGAGTGAGTGTGTTGCTTTGTTAATCGCTTATATGCGTACAGCAAAAGGATTCCCAAAAAGTTATAGAAATTTTTTGGTGAATATCCTAATATCGTTTTTGGAGCATAAAAATAAATATTTTTAAACTTTTTCTATTTTAGACATATTTTTTTTTGAGATTTTATTTCGATGTCAAAATACCCAAGTTACAAATTCTAAACCGGGAAGTTTCTTTTTTTTGGTGGAGAGATCCGATTGGAACTTCAAGTTCTTCATACTAAATAAATAAATGATAATAATAATAATAATAATAATAAAATAATGATGTACAAGAAGAAGAAGAGAAGTGGGCACCAAAATTCGGGTTTACTATATTTGTTGAGTGAAGGGGTCTCCCACAAGTGAGAGTAAAGGTCACTTGCATTGTGGTCCTTTGGGACCAAATATAAAAATAGTTCCCAAGATGAACTTTTATGACCAGAAAAATTTCAAATAACATTTGAGTCAAGTTCAACAATTTCATAAAGGAAAATAATGACCACGTAACTTTTTGTATATTATGGTCATAGAGGGCAACGATGCAAGTGACCTTTGATTACTCTAACTTGAATGGCTGATTTTTTACTTTTAGTTGCGATCTACCTCTTAATTCAAAAAAAATTGCCAGCGGGTTTGGTATTAGAAGTTCCGAATTAGATGTATCATTTTTTCTTAACACATAAGCGGCTTGGAACTTCAAGTTTCAAACTCATTTAATCATTATTGTTAGAGCTTTTTTCCAACTATTTGAAGTCGATTACATGAATCCTGATCTACCATTATGCTCTATCAAGGATCATTCCTTCAGTAAACCATAAGTCTTTGTATCTTTTTTCACTACTTCTAATGTTATCTTTTTGGGCCTACCTCTTGTCTTTTTTAAGACTTACACTTTATTTACGAAAAAATCCGTTCGAAACATGAGGTCTCTTAATTGAAAAATTAAACTTTTCAGTTCACAAAATGGAATTTTAAACTTGGGATCTTTTGGAAAAATGACAAATCTCTAAGAAAGAAACATTCGAATAAACATATTATATCATATATATTCTTTTGATCCCACACAAAAACAATTTAAAGAAACTTTTCGAAGGCCATATGATGCATTGATAAAATGTCAAATAATGAGAAGAGTGGGGATTAAAAAGTTCCTTGGAAAGTGACCTTTTAGGCTCAAAGTTCTCTTATATCTTATGATCTTTTGACCTAAAAGAGTCAAAAGATTCCTAATCCCTTCCCATCTTTTCTCCCTATGTCACTTTCTAGAGGCCACTCCACTAGGGACATCAGGGAGAGGCTTAAGACCAAAAATGAGATATTGACCCTTCCTCAATAAGTCCGGGTCTAATCCTAGGGGAGGTGATTTAAATGGACCGTGGGGATTGCTTTAGTGATAATGTCATCTCAAATATAACTTATCTATAGTTTTCATAAATTATTTTGACATAAAATTTGGTCATCTCCCATTAGGCGGTACCTGATAAAAATGATATAAAAAATATTTTTGATGATAAAAAATGCCAAAATAACTCAGTAAGTTAGGGGGCAATTGTAGGGGTATTTTGGTTTTTTTTTTGAAAACAAATTTTTTTTTTGGTGTTATTAAGTGAGAAGAGAAATACCTCACAATTAATATCAAAATACATAAATATTAAAATTCAAATATCTGAACGATGTAGTTAACATGAAACTATTTGAGGCGAACTTTTGACATTATGATTGTAGCTATCTAAGCTGTCTATTCAGAGAATTATGATCATATATATGGGTGGGGCCACATAAAAGGATTTCTCTTTGTAATTGGGTTTGCAGATTTTTTTGTTTAAAACTACCTTGTAGTACTACTAGGTAACCAACCCGGGGCTCAGGACCGGTGAGTTGAGCCGGAGCCCATCCCTTTCATGCTTGAGCTAACCCCACTAAACTATCGCATACTGACTGCTCTGGACATGTAGGTTCTTGGACCATGCTGCGGTTGTGACCCCATCAGACACAACGGACTCGAGCGGGGCCCCCCCCTCGAAGCCCAGCCTGTGGCGCCTGTCCACCGTCCATCGGATTGAGGAGCTCAAATCCCTCATCCGAATGGTCCCCATCTGGGCTGCCGGCATCCCCCTCATCCTAGCAGCAGCACAACAATACACATTCTCCCTCCAGCAGGCCCGATCCATGGATCGGAGGCTCTCCTCTTCGTTTTCGATCCCTGCTAGTTCAATGGGCGTCTTCACCATTGTATCCATGCTCCTAACTGTGTCTCTCTATGATCGACTCCTTATACCCGTTGCTCGTAGATTCACTGGCTTAGACAGAGGCATCAGCTTCTTGCACCGGATGGGCATCGGCTTTGCAATTTCCGTTGTGGCGACCTTTGTGGCTGGGTTCGTCGAAGTGAAACGCAGACATAGAGGTACAATTTTTCTTTTGCCATTTGGAAAGAAAATTCTAGTGTATATATACCGTAGTTAACGCCTAGTTATAACCGATTTTTCAAACCTTGGCATAAATTTGCAGCACTGATGGGCGACGGAGTGGAGAGCGTCTTCTGGCTAGTGCCGCAATACATATTGCATGGTGTGGCCGAAGGGTTCATGTCAATCGGGCACCTCGAGTTTTTTTACGATCAAGCGCCGGAGAGCATGCGGAGCACGGCGACTGCGTTATTCTGGACGGCAATATCAGCAGGGAATTACTGTAGCACACTGTTGGTGATTGTGTTGCATAGGTTTACAAATTGGTTACCTGATGATGACTTGAACAAGGGGAGGTTGGAGAGGTTGTACTGGTTGATTACTGGCATCCAAGTGCTCAACTTAGGGTACTATACCTTGTGTGCAAGGTCCTATACTTTTAAGCCACTTGAGTTGAGGGGGGAAGAGGGGGATGAGAAGGTTAAGGGAGGGGAAGTTGAGATGCTGGTGTCTGTTTGGCCTTTGAAGTTTGCAGGAGAGGAACTGAATGAAAGCTCATCTATATGACCACATGTTACAACTCAATGCATCAGTATGCGGATCTTATATGAGAGTGAGAGTCAGAGTGAGAGAGAGATGTCCTTTTCTATTAGTAATGAGATCATGTAACTTCATATTTTTTTTAATAATGGGTAGATGTTTAGTCTTGACACTTGTACTGCTTACTGTTTGAGTCAGGTGAATTTGGAAGTTCTTTTTGGTTTTCTTTTCGGGTGTGGTTTCCATAAGCTTCCAACTTTAAACAATCCAATCCAATCCAAGGTGCACCTCCAACCAAATTCTATGATAATATGTAATTTTGATATAAAAATTTCTTAGAATTATCTTAAAATTTATTTTCATCTCTAATTATACAATTTTAAATTTTAAAAATAGTTAAAATCAAGTAGAACTATAAACATATGAAAATCTAAAAAATGGACGGTCTAGATAATACGTTGCAACATGCAAATATTCAAAATCTCTTTTTTTTTTTTATATTCATACATCTCGATGTCAAAATAATTAATTAGAGGGTTTTTCAACATTAAAATAACTTTTTTTTATGGATTTTTGAGCTGCATACCTAATCCTACATTTCAAGTTTGCAGCCTTACGTAATAAACTTTTTCATTTCTTTTGCGATGTTGTAATAGATGGACGCGACTCTCTCTGCGTAGCTGTAGCAGCAGTGCATTTCCCCCTCTCTCTCTATTTGCAGCCATTGAAGCCCTTGGGATTGAGCATCCCCCTCTCTTTTTACCAGCCATTGAAGCCCTCTCAACCCACACAGAGGGACAGACACCTCTCGCTATAGCTGCAGCAACAGCACATCCCTCTCTCTCTCTCTGTCTATTTGCCCATTGAAGCATCGGAGCTTGAGCATCTCTCTATCCTTTTAGTAACTATTGAAGCCCTCTCAACCCACACAGAGATAGAAGCCCTCTCGTCCGTCACCATTAGCGTCCCCATTATCAGCTCTCCATTGATCTCGCCATTAAAGAGAGCCATAGCCATACGAGAGAGATTAGCTATAGTCATGCGAGAGAGATTAGCTAGAACTACAGAAACAAGTAGAGAGAGAAAAGGAAGAGTTTAACAGTCACATAAAAGACGCAGAAAGTGAAAAAGAAAGTGGCCTGTTAGAGAGAGAGAGAAGGAGAACAAGTGGCCTGTTAGAGCGAATGAGACAATGTGACCTGTTAGAGAGAGAAAGAGAGGGAGAGGAAATTTGGACATAAGGATGTTATGTGCGAGACAGTGAGAGTGAGAGTGAGAGTGAAAAAACAAGTTCAATTTTGTACTCTTTTGAAGAGATGTCAGGCCCCTTTGCATCATGCCACGTCCCTTTCAACGCCTGTGATTGTTAACATGACATGTCGTGCCCTCTTGAAGAGGTGATTCACAATGGTAGCGCGCGAGTTTGGATCTTATGATTGGCAAAGCATAATCCCATCGACGCAGTCTTAAGGCAAATTTTTCATATATATATATATATATAAATAAATTTTTTTAAAATTTATTTTCAAAAATTTATTGTATAGTTACAATTATTTAATAAAGTTTTATTTTTTTATTTTTTTTCTATAAATCGGAATGATCTTGAATTTGAAGCATATATACATCCAAGTGATGTGCACTTAATAAAAAAAAAAAATTTCATAAAATAAAATTGATCAAAATACCTTTTGAAAATTTTCAAGGGTATTTTTTTGGTCAATGTTTTTCATGTAAAATATTGTTTTGATATTTTTCATAGATTCGCCTATTTTTTATGAATACACGCTCCAAATTTCAGGTCATTCCGATTCATAGAAAAAAAAAAAAAAAAAGATACTACTGAACAATCGTGACTGTGAGATGAACTTTGGAAAGTGATAAATGTAGGTGAAATCACTTTTTATTTTCGCCTAAAAGCATTAGAAAGACTTTTCGTTTTATATATATATATATATATATATACATATAGGCTCTTTCACTCGCCCTCTGCAAAGCTTCTAGACCAGGCAAAGTTCTTCAGCAGCAAACAAACTTGTGAGTGACATCTAGATTGTATCCCTGTTTGGATGATTTTATTTGCTCGAACGAATCCAACCCCAAATCAAGGATACAACCATTTTTTAAAAAAGAAACCCCAAATTGAAGAGTTTCAATGAACCCTACATTTTTTCCTAATGAATCACCAAAAATAGGAGAGGAAATCATAATCACAGAAATTGAAAGAAAAAACTACAAATGGGAGAGGAAATTTTCGTTTTGGTTAAAAATAAATTAGGTAATTTCTGATTATCACAATTTAAATCGATCACTTAACATGAATAAACCCCAAATTGAAGTGTTTCAATGAACCCTTATCACAACTGGGGTTTTTCTAATAACTAGTAACTGGATATTTGTGTTTTCTGATTTTGAGTTCTAAGTGGGGTAAAATTGCTGCTTTTTTCTTTTACTTTTTTGGATGACAGATTTGTGAATTGTTTTTTATTTTGCTTTTGTTGGGTATGAATATGCATTTTTCCTGTGCATGATTTCTTGGATTCTCTTTTATCAGAGATATGTTGGATTTTATTTACTGTTGGTATGAGAAGCTGTTTCATGGAGTATGTTGTTTACCTGTGAGTTTTGCATTCTTTGAACTCAAATTTTGGCCTTCCAAATGCCAGTTTTCTTATTTTTTATGCTATTTTCTGATGTAAGTGTTGTATATTTATGTTTTGCTGTGGAACTGAGATGTTGTTTCATGGAATATGTTGTTGCACTATGAATTATTGTAGTCTTTGAACTCAAAATTGTTCGATTTCTATAGAGTTTGTGCTTTTTGAACTCAAAATTGTTCGACTATTGTAGAGGGACCATTGGTTTATGTTTATTTATGAATTTGATGGGGTAAATCCATTCAATCAAATTGTTGTTTGATGCTCTAATCTTCTTTATCTTTCACCATGGTTTATGTTTGTTAATTTCATAAATTTTCACTAAATCATTTTATTACTTGTGAATTTGATAAATTTTGGTTTGGTTTGCTTTGTTTTGTTGAGAGAGGAGGATGAACTCCTTCTAGAATTCATTTACCAAAAGAAAGAGCATATTTGAATTTCTACTTCAATTTCGTTTTCAACTTGTATTTATGTTTTCATACATCAGAGCTCTTGTAATTGTGAGAACATATGAAATTTTTTTTTTTTTTTTCCTCAGTGCTCATTACAACCTGAGTTTGGTAGATATTCAGTTCATTGCTTATGATGATATATTAAAAAATGATGGGAGTTGTAAGGGTAGTTTGGTTTGTGTGTTGTGTGCGGTATCATTTGGATAGAAAAGTCAAGTTAAGGTTATCCCATCATATGTGGGCTTCCATGGGTTTTTGCAATATCAGTATGTCAGAAGCAAACACCCTATTGATTGGGCTGTAGAAGATCTCATTGAACACCTTCCTCCCATTGTTGATAGAAAGGAATTTCTTCATCTCATTGGATGGGCTCGATAGGGGGTGCCTATTTACTGGTGTATGTCACAATCCCGATCGTTGTTTCATGCCTTGAGTAAAGTGAATTTTAAAGCTGGTTCATTGGATATGATGGGTTTCTTTGTCATCACCATACCTGTCTTAGAACACTATGGGTATCTACATCTTCTCATTTACTGAAACAATTATTGATTTATTGAGTTGCTTTTTTATGAGGGGGCATGTTTAATTGAGTAGCTTTTCCTTCTTTTGACATTGAATGTTAAAAAATGTTTGTGTGGTTCTAGAAGCAACATCTGATTTTTAGGAAAAATAATAGGGTTGATGAGTTTCCATGACTCTGAGTTGCAGGTATCCAAGAGAGGATGCTAAGATTCACGCTTGGGAAAACCTTCAAAAAAAGGAAAATTCTTTTTGTCATTTTTCATCTTATATTAGTTCCATATTATGTGTATGCTTATCTTCTTGCATTTTTTGGAATTTACTCATGTTTGTCTGGTGTTTTTTTTCTCCATGTGCATGCTATGCAATTTTCAAGCTTTCTGCTTTTCAAGTTTCCTACTTAGCATTTCATTGACATCAGCCACTTACTGGAATGGACAAAATTCTTTTTCCTTTCAGGTCTCCAGATTGGGTTTTGGTTGTACTAGTTTGACTGGAGCTTACAGTGTCCTTTTACCAGAGGAAGATGGAATTGCAGTCATAAAATATGCTTTTGAGTGAAGTCCTAGTTGGAAAGTTATGATTCGTATGAACAATAAACTATTTTTCTTTTGATTTGTCATATTGTTTGATGTTATGAACTGCTCTAATGTGCCACATGACTGGACACAAGAAGAGCAAATGCGGCCTCTGTTTTGGAATTAAACTTAACGTTGGAAAAATGAATAACAACACCTCAACATCTAATGCATTGGAATTCATTCAAAGATTTAGTTCTATATCAAGTGCGTAAGATACTTTTGTCGATAGGCAAGCTTGTATTGTGAAGAGCAAACTTTGCACTATTAAATCTCAACACCCATATAAATCTTCTAAAAATATTTCTTTTCACAGTGTTAAAAGTTGATTGCTTCAAAAAATAACTAATTGCAAGTGAACTTTTCCTTAGAGATTAATTTGTTGAGAGAGTTGGTGTATTGGTTACTACTTGCCAACCTTCAATGATTTTTGTTGTTTTTTGGAATTTTAGGCAGAGCATCCCCACCTGTAGTGAGGTAAGTGGGATAAGGTGTGAGATGAACTTGATAAATATTACTGATAAGAAAATGAATTTGGTAAACAATAATACAGGGTGAGTATGTTGAGCTTCTTCATATGATGCATAAATTTGAACATGCTTTTTATATGGCTTAACTAGCCATCTAGGCTATTTAGCCTTTCTTACTGGCTTCCTTTTATGGGTTTTTGTTCTCTTCTTATAGGAGCTTAGGTTGCACCATGTCAAGTTAGAAGCACTGTTGATCATTGGGTGACTAAGAATGGTGTCATGCATAATTTGTATGAATAATACAATGAGTATGATGGTTCATGCATTTTACTAAGTGATAGATAAGTATGAATAGATGAAGTTGCTTATGTAAACTAATCAATTTTCTCATTTTCATGTTATCTATTTTTGTTTTCATATTTTTACTCCTATCGACATAGTAAATGAGTATTTCAATTAGCAATTGTGGAATTTGGCATGTGTATACTTCACTCACTTGTCCTCAGTTGTTCTTGCTGAAATCTTTTGTCATTTTCTTTTTATATCAATGGCGAAAATTGTTTCAGGCATTGAAGCGCTTACCTCGAGATAAAATCCAATTAGCAACAAAATTTGATATATACATGATTACAGAAACAAAACAAAATTTGTTAGCACATGGTCTTTAATATCAAACTCTACAAATGACCTTTTATTGTGGTGGATAGTGCTGTGGTTTTGATAGCTTGATCCATGTTCCGATTTTCCTAATTTTTATCTCGTTAGGGGGAAAAAATGTCTTCGTACAATACAATTCCTTATGTTAATCATAATATTTTTGGCTCTTAATGTTCTTTAGGAGGGCTTACTTGGTTTATATGCTCTTAGGAAGGATTGAGAAGTTGGGATTATGGTTTCCTAGAGGATGTGATTGTCCTGGCTTCCATCTTATTTGAAAAGTTTCATGCCCCTTGTATGTACAGGCATTGGTGATTTGATTGATCATAGTCAATTATATCCAAGCGAAATTCAGAATCAAGACCCAAGTAAAGCTTTTTGGAAACTTTTTTGCAAGCCTTGCTACAAATCACACATTGTCTCTTTCTCAGAGATCAATAAAACGTTTAAATACATGCTCAAAGGGGACGGCCTTCGCTGCATCATTCAAATGGAAGAGTGAAACTTGAAGAAGCAAAAAAAATTAATTATTTGTAGCTGGTTGAGTCAGCTCAATTGGGTTACCTTTTTGAAACTTCATTTGTATCTGGTTTTTTTTATTTCATGAGGTGTTGAACCTTCTTGTATCTTTCCAGTGGTTTGTAAATGATTGTAATTGGTCGTTGTTTAATTAATGGTAATCTTTTGTGAATGAAATTTCCAGTTTTTGGTATTATTCAGTTTATGTTTTTTTTTGAGACACGCATAAACAGAGAGAGAGAGAGAGAGAGAGAGAGAGAGAGAGAGAGAGAGAGAGAGAGAGAGAGAGAGAGAGAGAGAGAGAGAGAGAGAGAGAGATCTAGTTATCAGCTACAATGAAATAATATAAGCTCATTTATTTGGTTGAGTCGAGAGAGAGAGAGGGAGAGCTGGTTCTTGAAAGCAGGTCCGTGATGGTTATAAAAAGCAGGTCCGTGATGGTTATAAAGTTATTTTGCAAGCTCTTGGGCGTGGGAAAAGGTAAGAATGTATCAAATGATCGACATAAAAAATAAAAAAAAGTGAGAACTTTGGGGATATAAATGCATTTCATTCTCCAAGTAAACACACATTGCACATATTAATGACATACATGGAAAAGAAATAAATATCACACATACGTTACCAAAAAGTCACCAAATAGGTTCTTTAGATCCCAATAAAAAGGTCCTTTACATGCCCCCATAAAGGGGTTCTTTACTTGCCCATAAAATTACATGAATATTCATGTAACGACCAAAGTCAACTACAAAAAAGGGTATTTACATGTCTCTAAAATTCAAAAAATTAGTCAAGTCCTTTACATGTTCCATAAATTAGTCAAAAAAGTAGTCAACTTGGTTCGAGGTCCTCAGTAGCTCTACATCGCACGTGCCCTCACCAGACAATTACGCTTGTCATGTCCACTCCTATTGCAAACTTTACACTTCCTTCCAGTGGGTGGACTTTCCTTTGACTGTTTTTTTTGTGTAGAAGCTTTTGGCCCTTCCTCCCATGAAGGTTTTATCCTTTTAGTCATTGGCCGTCCAACTACTCGTGCTCATGGTGGATCGAGTATAAGGGGGGAGGCATCAACTGATCTAATAATGCCACATACTTCATCTTCAGCAGCACTGCAATGAGTGGAGGCTGATGGCATGAGTATTCGACAAAGACTCTCTTTTGGATTTTGGATCGTTTGGATAGTCCTTATCTTCCAACCTGCTGCTTCAAGGCCACTTCTATGATGGGAGGAGATAGTTTCATCGACGAGTATGACGAGGTCACAGGTTAAGCCTATGAGGCGGATGCTTTGTGCTGCGGCATTGGCACCACAAACATAGACATGGGCAGAGTGCAAGATGGTCACATAGGCTTCACGGCACGGGTTTACGGAATAGATGCGATTTGCTTAGAAGAGAGAGAGAGAGAGAGAGAGAGAGAGAGAGAGAGAGAGAGAGAGAGAGAGGATGACATTGGTTCTAGGAGTTCATCCTCCTCTCTCAACAAAACCAAACCAAAATTTATCAAATTCATAAATAATAAAATGACTTAGTGAAATCTATGAATTAACAAACATAAACCATGGGTGAAAGCTAGAGAGGGTCAAAGCATCAAACAACAATCTAATTCAATGGCTTTATCTCATCAAATTCATAAATAAACATAAACCAATGGTCCCTCACAAAATAGGCACTAAATAACTGCTTTGACAGTCAACTTTATCCTTATAACATCTAATTTTTATATTATTACAATACATCAACATATAATAAAATGCAAAACCAAGAGATGTTGAAAGAACATCTTCGGGCTAAGACAGGTATGGTGATGACAAAGAAACCCATCAAATCCAATGAACCTGCTTCAAAATTCACTTTACTCAAGGTATGAAACAACGATCAGGATTGTGGCATACACCAGTAAATAGGCACCCCATATCGAGCCCATCCAATGATATGAAGAAATTCCTTTCTATCAACAATGGGAGAAAGGTGCTCAATGAGATCTTCTAGAGCCCAATCAATAGGGTGTTTGCTTCTGACATACTGATATTGCAAAAACCCATGGAGGCCCACATATGATGGGATAACCTTGACTTTTCTAACCAAATGATACCGCTCACAACACATGAGCCAAACTACCCTTACATCTCCCATCATTTTTTAATATATCCTCATAAGCAATGAACTGGATATCTACCAAACTCAGGTTGTATGAGCACTGAGGAAAAAAAAAAAAGAAATTTCATATGTTCTCACAATTACAAGAGCTCTGATGTATGAAAACATAAATACACGTGGAAAAACAAATTGAAGTAGAAATTCAAATATGCTCTTTCTTTTGGTAAATGAATTCTAGAAGGAGTTCATCCTCCTCTCTCAACAAAACAAAGCAAACCAAACCAAAATTTATCAAATTCACAAGTAATAAAATGATTTAGTGAAAATTTATGAAATTAACAAACATAAACCATGGGTGAAAGATAGAGAAGATTAGAGCATCAAACAACAATTTGATTGAATGGATTTACCCCATCAAATTCATAAATAAACATAAACCAATGGTCCCTCTACAACAGTCAAACAATTTTGAGTTCAAAAAGCACAAACTCTATAGAAATCGAACAATTTTGAGTTCGAAGACTACAACAATTCATAGTGCAACAACATATTCCATGAAACAACATCTCAGTTCCATAGCAAAACATAAATATACAACACTTACATCAGAAAATAACATAAATATACAACACTAATAAAAGTGGAAAGGAGTGTCCTGAGTTAAGGTGTGGGTGCAAGGTTAGGATGTGCATAAGTAATCAAGAAAACGGCTAGTGGAAAGTGACTAGCGTTGTTATAGATCATAATCATGATCTAGTTAGTCAAAGAAAAGCTCATCTAATTCGCACACACCGATCATAGTCAACTGCTACAAAGTCATTGATACATTCGATGAGCTCGACAATGGTTAAACCTAGACATATTCATAGAGCAGGTTGGAGGGATCGACAATATCCTTTATACACAAAAGGACATTTAAAATGAAATAGCGAACACTAGAAGAAAACTTAGAAGAAAAGATGGCAATTTAATTTTGCAATGGCTCTACAAAGAAAAGCAACCGAACCCATCATTTTTCTATAGATTGAGATCAGATGATGATGATCATATTCACAATATTTTATGGGTAGATTCTACTTGTAGAGTTTCGTACCAGTGCTTTTCTGATGTGGTTACCTTTGATACCACATATAAGACAAATGCGTTTGGAATGCCCTTTGCACCTATACTTAGTGTAAATCACCATTTCAATTCAACTTTCTTTGGATTTGCCCTCATATTTGACAAGAATATAGAATCATTTATATGGGTATTTGAAAACAGGTTGGAAGCCATGGGTGGACGACAACCAGGCGTTATTCTCACTAATCAAGATCCTGCAATTTCATATATAGTGAGGCAAGTTCTTTACCAAAGTAAGCATCATTATTGTAAGTGACATATATTTGAGAAGATCAAAGAAAAAATGTGTCATGTCTTACGTATGCATCCTTCTTATTCAGATACCTTTCGGAGGTGTGTGGCTAGCCCAACTATTGAAGAATTTGAATTGGCTTGGAAATCAATTATTGATAATTATAACCTGGACGACAATGAATGGCTTAGTAGGCTTTATGGTTGGCGCATGCAATGGGGTGATGCATACTTGGCTGGCACGTTTACTGCTGCTATGACTTCTACCCAAAAGAGTGAAGGGATGAATTGTCACTTCAAGTTGTACTTGACACCCACAACAAACTTGCGTTCATTATTAGAAGTTGTTGCAAAAGTCAAAGATAAGAAGGTGCGAAAAGGGAGGGAAAATGACTTGAAAGATATTTAAACTACTCCGAAGATATTTAAACTACTCCAGTCTTGCGAACAACCACTTTTATTGAGGCACATGCATAAAAAATCTATACTCAAAATATTTTAAAGATATTTGGGGAAGAAGTGGCTAATTGCTTTAATTTTACGAGGGAGACAGTGGACAATTTGCAACCTTTAAGGCGGCAGTCCTGAGGACCAGAACTAAATCCTACTTAGTGAAATTCAATTGCTATGACAATTCCGTTTCTTACTCTTGTTACTTCTTTGAGAGGATGTATTTTCTTTGTAGGCATGTACTGAAGATTTTTATAGTGAAAGATGTGTTTGAAATCCCTCCACAATATATAATGAAGTGTTGGACCAAGGATGTAAAGAAGGGAGTTTTTCTTGATGACATTGGGGAACAAATTAAAGTAACATCTGAACTATCACGTTCCATTAAGTATAATGAGGTTATGCAGGCAAGTCGATCCTTTGCCTAGTGTGCTTTACAAAGTGTAGAGGGTTATGAGTTTGTAACGACCATAAGAAAGAATGGAATTCGTCAATTTGATGAAAAGTTCGTTTTTAAGAGAGATCCACAGGATAACGCCATGATCCATGTCGATGAAGATGCCAATTCTGCTAGTTGTAGTAACACAACAAGTAGGAGTAACCATTGTCGTAATGTCCTTGAACCTGCACGAGCACGGACAAAGGGACAACCGGCCACTAAAAGAATGAAACCTTGATCTGAGGGATGGAAGCCAAAAAAAAAGAAATGCACAGTCTGCAATGGTAGTGGGCATGACAAAAGGAACTGCCTGTCGTTCGTTTGTGATAGGTACAACTGTTTACCTTTACATTATTTTGATATGCAATTGTATTATATTCATTACTATTGATGTATTTGATTTACAATTGTATTAGCTTCAATTTAAATGCTAACATATGAATTTATCTTCCTCTTATAGTGCTAAGGAAAAAATACATCGTACGCTAAGGAATAAGGAGGCAGCATAAGTGACTTGATGGTAAGAGTCACTTGGATCACCCTAAGTTTTTGCTCCTTGAAACAAAAATGTACTAGTTAAATTCTAGTGAATTGAATTACTGGCAAGTGAGCATTAGTTTCCAGTCCATCAAAAGATTTGTAGAGATAGTTTTCTAATACTAGCATTCTGACTTTATTTTATTTTTATGCATTTTTCCCTTATACATTATTCTTTGTATTTCATGTGTTATCTTCACCCAAATTCACTAGTATTTTTGGTTGCGCTTTTGCTCAACATATCTAGAAAGTTTAAAATATGTTCTCATTTCAATTCTATTAGGCAGAGTGGGTGACGGATTGGAATGGCTAAAGTGACAAATGCATATGACCTTCCTGCAAGGTAGCTATTTGAATCTTGACATTTTATTTTAAAAGGTTGAGTTACTTCCCTTATATTGTTGTACTTAATTATTGTTTCTCATGTAACTCATTGCTTTGAAATAAAGATTCTGAATATTTTGGGGCATTGTTTTGTGGATGTATTAGAAAATGAATTGCTTATATGCTCTATGATATGGCAGGATGTTTATTCACACAATTGGTCCAGCCATTGCTGTCTTTCTTGTCACGAGCTTCTTATTGAGAATGGACTCATGTTAGGTTTTTTAGTGGTTGGAGTGATGTATAGTATTCTTCTCTTATGTTGGGCTAACTTGAGAGCTTGGTCGCAGTATTGCTTTGGTCGCAGTTTGTA
Source organism: Amborella trichopoda (assembly GCF_054954075.1). Lineage (NCBI taxonomy): Eukaryota > Viridiplantae > Streptophyta > Magnoliopsida > Amborellales > Amborellaceae > Amborella > Amborella trichopoda. Next base: position 47,358,962 of record NC_142339.1, read on the forward strand.
ATATTAGCATTTTGACTTTATTTTATCAATACCCCACCTATCATCTTATTTTATTGGAGTATTTTTATTTTTGCCATATACAACTTGATTTGTGAGATGTGAAAACTTCATAGAATTTACACTTAGAATTTTACTTCCCTGTTGATTTGATGGAGTCTGCAGGCTCCAAATCAGGATGATATCCCTATTTTTGCTCGTTTATGAAGAATTTTCCTTTTTGATTAGTTTACAAATGGGTGGTCACAAATGAACTGGCAAATCTAAGTTTGAATACTGGCTTGGAATTGCCCTTCTTCATGTGATATTACTTGAGTATTTTCTCCCCTGCTAAGAATTTTGGTTTTGATGCATGATTGAAAAAACAACAAATGTGTTGATTTAATAAGAGTTTAGCATATTTGATTAACATTTTCAATGTTGGTAATTGTTAGCACACTCTTGTGAAATTCCATTATAGAAATCAATCATATGGATATTGCGACGTAGTAAAAAGATGCGGTTCTTTTTTTTTTTGGCGATTGTAGTTTGCATGATATTTTATATTTGAGAAGTGTTATGTTAAATTTGTTCGTCGTAAAAGGGCTATGGTTTTATTTTAGTGATGCTTGCGAAAGATGGCTATAACTTGTACGATGATGGCCAAAGGAAAAGTTGCACCAAACCACTGATCCTTTTGTGTTGAGGGCTAGTTGTGGACGAAAACTCAATTCGAAAAGAAGCCAAAAGTAGCCTCCTAATTGTCGCATTGGCCAACAATGATTCTCTCTACTAAATGATTTTAAAAGCTCAAAAGCTTCATCTACTCTACCCAATTTGTAAAACCCACGATCTTAAATGGCATATTTGGTTTTCCTAGCTTTGCAAAGCCCACCGATCAAAATGTCGAAAGTAGACTTTGCAAAGCCCACCGATCACAATTTTTTTGAAAGACTTTTGTTGAAAAAAAGGTTCAATTTGATAAGCATATCAACTCACATGAGTGAAACTTATCCAAGAAAATAAATTGGTTGAATGAATGAAAGAAACAACAAAAAAAAGCAATGAATCATGAGAAAAGGGGTGCAATGACTTTTCCTTATGGCAAAAGAAGCCAAATGAACCCAAATACTTGAAATTAACCATGACTGCAACTCCAGTAAACTCCAATTAACTCAGTTGAAGATAAACAAGCTCTAAACAATACAAAAAGTGCATACAATTATAAGTAAAGTGTTCACCGTTCAAACCACAAAACCACCAAAAATTAATGTAGAAATATATGAAATTAAAATTGTTATTCCATAGAAGAAGAGAACAATATGTGCATAGAATTATAAGTATATAGATACCATAAAAGATATACCCATTTCTTTCACAAAAAAAAGAAGGGCAAACATTATAGTCATAAATACAATTACACATATAAGACAAAGTTTTTGAACGTCTACTTTCTCAGCGACCACAACATCAGATTTGCGCTCGTCTTTCTCAGACAGAGATGCATCTACTCCATCAGCTGCATAAGCATCTGGCCTCTGAGACACGAACCTTTTAACCACAGGCTTCCTATCTTCACCTAGAATTTCGTCACACCACTCTAGATAGCCGCATCCAGTCTCATTCTAGTGGTTAATATGATAAGATAAGTATGTGTTAAATATATTATTACAATAGAAAACCAATACGCTTCTACATTATCTTAATGAAAGAATATTACCTACCTTCCAGTTAGAGCATATATAGAAATGCCTATTGTAGTTATCATGTGTCTTTGCGGTAAACACACGCATCCGACCACATCCTGGTTTGTGTTTACAAATCCTTGGAGGGAATTGGTTGTCGAGATCTATTCAGTTAAAATGTTCAGATGAGCTCAAATGCCCTATTCTCACTATATCACATCCATGGATTGCATCAGCCATTGAAGTGAACATATGCAAATCATTTTATCAGATAGCAAAGGAAAAACCAAATACCGAAAAGTAAAGCATGACAAGGAATACAATAGAGGAAAAAATGTCACAATTTTATCATAGTCGATCTACAAGCTCATTTTAACTCATTTTTGTCATGCACAACCTTGCCTTGCCTTGCCAGCCCTAACCTGAACAACACGACTCCTCTCCCTCACCACTTTGTTGACACGCAAGTCCACCTTCAGAGTTAAGCCTACCATGTCAGTGACCAAATTATTAATTAAAGGATTTAGAACCCTCTAAAAGCAGAGCCAAGAAAGGCTTGACATTAGGCTTGACATTAGAGGTATACATTTGTCGCATTAGTAAGTGATGCACATGTTGGTGTGCCAATCTTAATTCAACTTTCTTGTTTTTCTTTTCTTATACAGGAAACAAGCAACTCAATGAAGAACACAACATCTCGGGCACCTAATAATATGTTATAGGAACAACAGATGATAAGCAACATAACCTTCAAAAAAAAAAAGAGTATGTGAAGCTTATCAAGGACACTAATGGCATGAAGGTTCTAACCAACTTTGGTATTGAAGAATCCAATCAAATGCCTGCTCCTGCATGATAAATAAAATGAAAGCAACAGACAATTTATTTTTAGATTTCATGAAACAAAGAAGTTGAGTAGGACTAAAATGAGTGGCACTTGATTATATAGAACAACTGCAGTTGATTATATAAGGGATACTCAATGCCAAAAATTGCAACATAATTTATTTCAATTTTATTGAAATAAGGGTTTTATATAATAAGACTAAAAAAATATATTAAAAAAATCAACATGACTCACCTTCAAGAACCTAAGCAAATTATTGAACAAAACGTAAGTTGGAACTACAAAGAATTTCCTATGACTCAAAAGAGTCCTACAAACAATCTTATTCCTAGGTAACAGCAAATCAAACATCACAAAAAGAAAAAAAAAGGTAACAACAAATCAAACATTACAGAGTGGTTGTTTGAATGAAATCAAATGAAACAAAAAGAAAAAAATCATAACCTAAACAAATTACTCTAAGAACACAAGTAACAATAGATCAAACATTACATAATTCTAAATTGTAGAAAATATTAGAGTTCATATGATAGCAAAAACCTGCACTATCATATTAGAAATCGAAATAGTTATCAAAATAAGTACATAGATAAACTAACTGCGTATGGGAAGCAATCGATATAAAAAAATGAAAAGCCCCAAAAATCACTTTTTTTATTTTATCAATTAATGAAAACCCTCAAAATTTAGGATCGATTATAATCGGAAACCCCAAAAAATCAGTTTTTTATTATCAAAGAAAGAAAACCCCAAAAATTTAGGGTTGATTATAATCGAAAACCCCCCAAAATCAAGTTTTTTATTATAAAAGAACGGAAACCCCCAAATTTTAGGGTTGATTATAATCGAAAACGCATAAAAATCAGGTTTTTTTTTTATCAAAACCCAAAGCCCCAAAATTTAGGCTTGATTTCAAGATGAATTCATGTAAAGTTTTAAAGAAGGAAGTTTACCGAGTGCTTGGCGTTTTGTTTGAGCCTCCAACCAGGGTCGCTCAAATTGCATGTTATAAAGGGCTTCTTCTAACTTGGCAATCTGTTCCAACAAGTGGTTGAAATGCTCTACGCATAATTCACATTGACTAAATAACATAACATACATTGGCTTGCTTTGCGCACACAAATAAACATGCTCAAGAATGTAGATGGGTGCTATGAAAAAATGAGATAGAGATATTGGGTGCTCCGGAGAAACGAGAGAGAGAGAGAGAGAGAGAGAGAGAGAGAGAGAGAGAGAGAGAGAGAGAGAGAGAGAGAGAGAGAGAGAGAGAGAGAGAGAGAGAGAGAGAGAGGGAGAGAGAGAGAGAGAGAGAGAGAGATATATGGAAAAATGAAAAAATCAGAGGGAGAGATTGGGTGGTATGGAAAAAAGAATCAGAGGGAGAGATTGGGTGGTATGGAAAAGAGAGAGAGAGAGAGAGAGAGAGAGAGAGAGAGAGAGAGAGAGAGAGATGGAGAAATGGAAAAACCAGACGGAGAAATGGAAAAACCAGATGGAGAAATTGGGTGCTATGGAAAAACGAGAGAGAGAGAGATGGAGAAATGGAAAAAAGAGAGAGAGGGATGGGGAAATGGAAAAACGAGAGAGAGAGATTGGGAAATGGAAAAACGAGAGAGAGAGAGACAAAGATACCATACCTTGAGAGCTTGTTGAGCACGGATAGGATTTTGGGTTTCTCACAGAGATGGCTCATAGAGAGGAACGATTTTTAGTAAGCTCAGAGAGATGGCTCGCAGAGAGAGAAGGTGGGTAACTCAGAGAGATGGTTCGCTGAGAGGGAGGTGGGTTCCTCAGAGGCCTCTGTGGGTGTTAGTATGGGCTTCAAAAACCTTTTTTTTTTCATTTCAAATTCCCTCCCCGTGGGATGCATCCTGGCCGCCCAAATTGAAAGCCGAAATCTGGATCATTTTGTGCACCTACATTACAAGAGCGAGCTGGCTAAGCTAATATTTTTCTTATATATATCATTAATACAAGTATTATATATGTAATATTTAATGGGAAAGGTTTCTATGCTTCCCCTACAATATAGAAGTTTCATCCTCCCCGTACTATCCAGCCGTCCAATTTTGATCAAGAGAGCCACTCACCATTTGATTTTAGATCTGACGTCTCAAAGTATTTTATTTTTAGTTTTTCTGATACAAATTGTATGAATATGAAATTTGATACCTGCCAACTTCTCATTGAGGCAATGCTATAAAAAATATTAAAAATATTTTTTCAATAAAATATAATGGCCAAAATACCCCTTTAAACTTTTAGGGGTATTTTGATCATTTTATTTTATTGAAAATAATTTTTTTATATTTTTTGTTAGTGCGAGTGTAATAGAGGAATGGACGTCCAAATTTTGGTGTCAAAATAGTTTATAAAAAAAATTAAAAATAAAATAGTGTAGAGACGTGACGTTGTGATTGGGGCAAACTTAGCCCTCCATTCAAAATGGATGGTTGGATAAGGGAGAGGATAGAATTTCTATGCTATAGGGGAAGCATAGAAAGCTTGCCCATATATAATATAATGTAAATATCATATAGTATATATTATATATAATAAATATATATATATTTATCATCATCATTATTTTAGCTTTTCTCTAATTAATTAGGGTTGGCTACATGAATCCTAGTTCTCTATTTTTCTCTATTAAAGGTTATATCCTCAGTGAGGTCATAAGTTCCCATATATTTTTCGGACTACTTCTTTTGGGCCTACCCATTGTCCTTTTTAGTCATTCCACTTGAACTAATTCATACATCTTAACATGTGGTGTACTTGGTCGGTGCCACACGTGGCCAGCCACTTAAGTCTACACTCTCTCATTTTATCACCTATTGGTGCCACATCTAAATTCTTTCGAATAGATTCATTGCGAATTTTGTCCCTTATTCTTTTGACTCTCATCCATCTCAACATCATTATCTTCACTATACTCATTCTATGCGCGTATTGTTTTTAAGCTGTCCAACATTCCGCCATAAAAAAAATATAAATATATAAAATATAATTATATTAATATATATATATATATATATATATATATATATATATATATATATATATATATATATATATATATATATATATATATATATATATATCTGTGTGTGCGTGTGTGTGTGTGCAATGATCCAAAGCAACAGTTGTATCATAGTATAATACAATTGCACTTCTAAAAAACCATATTTGTGGTATTTGTATGACCCCAAATTTTACGCGCAAACTATCTTCATCTAAATAATCAATCCCTCGCCCCCCCCCCCCCCCCTCAAAGAAAAGTTCCATTTGGACCCTATATATGGTCAAAATGAGTCCTATCAAAAAATGAATCTAGACCATTCATTTTGTGAATTTCAGGATATTAGTCTTTATAAACTCAAAATCATTTTTTTCTTTTTTAATATTGTTCATCTAATGATAATAAAGGCAGAAAAAAAATTGGAAATGAAAAAATCCTTCTAAGGCCTAGATCTAAGCATCTCACCAAAATGAACGGCCTATGTTAATTGGGCTAAAAAAATACTTTCTAGACTGTATTTTCTATTTTTATTTTTTTATGATTGTTTATTAGAATGAAAAGAGTGTATATTTCAAAATTTGGATCAAATAAATAGCCATAAGATGGTTGTTTAAGGTTGTTGCATCATATTACTATACACCTGTGGTATGAAATCATTGCCCTATATATATATATATATATATACTATTAATATGGGGAAAAGTTTATATAGAGCCGAGGCTCTAAACAATCAAATTAGAGCCTACCTTAAAAATTTTACTAGAAGATGTTGTTTTGATGCGCAAATATCCTCAAATTGATCATCTCAACATCAAGATGCATGGACATAAGAAAAAAATAGATTTCAAGTTTTGGAAATAGTGTATTTTGTAACACATTTTTGGGCCATCAATTTTTAAAATTTTCAAGTTTTCATAGATATCTCGATCTACACTATTTTTTAAGCTTTAAACTTTATAAATAAAATGAAAATATATTTGAAGGTCTCTAATTTGATTGTTTAGAGCTTAGGCTCTATGCAAAAACCACACCCTTAATATAGATATATATTATAGCGATAGTGGGCCTACGATGTGATGAGAAACGCATGAGGAATGTTTTCCCAGTTCAATAAGTGTGGTTTTATTTTACCATGAATTAGACCATTTCATGCTAAAATTTTTTACTATGGTATTTTATTTGCATATGCATTTACACAAACTAAACATATGAAACGCGATTTACATATATAAGTATTTCATAGGGAGTATTTACTCGCGAACCAAACCCTAAAATATTTGGCGCATGCGTCGCTGTGAGCATAAACTTTACTTTAAGGACACATTTGTTACGCAAAATATTTCTCAAGAATTATTTCACATGAAAAAATTCCCATAAGTGGGTTAGAAGTAAGAATATTTTTATAACAATTAGCTATCAATAGGTGTGAAAAGATTGATATAAAAATATTTCCACACTTACCCCATAAGAGAATTCTTTCGCATGAAAATATTACCCAAAATATATTTTTATGCGAAACAAACGGCCGTAAGGAATAATGGCTTGGGATAAAGAGGTGTTTCGATTTTTCCCACTTTAACTGTACTCCAACTCGGGGAAACTAAGTAAGAAAGCGGGAGACTTTCCAAACTTTACGCCGTTACTAAACGCCGCCTGTTTCTATTTCAGCGTTCCCAAACTGGGAAAACTAAGGGCGAAAGTGGGAGACTTTCCAACTTTACACCGTCATCAAACGCCGCCTGGTTCTATTTCAGAACCTGTTGGTTCCAATCTTAATGGATGATCCGGATCGAAAATTGTCGGGTTTTGAAAGGACTCAAAGCCGGGCTCACTCTTTCTTTGTATCTCCCTCTCTCCATACCCTGATTTGACCGGTCCAGGTTCTCCCTGTCTAAAATCCTGAAACAAAAGCACGCTCTCTCACTCTGCATCGTAATCTCCAATTTCTTTCTCTCTCTCTCTCTCGATCTCGGGCAATCACAGCAAAACTCTTCTTTTTCACTCTCTCTTCTGAAAGGGCAGATCAATCACAGAACAATTATAGCGTGCTTATTTTCTTCACAACTTTATTAGGGCACGCATTTTCCAGGTTAGAGGATATTTTGGCAATATTTTGATGTCCTCGATCTCATGGTAGCATGGTCTCGAATTTTTTTTTTGGTATTTAGGGCCTTACGGTTTTGGATTTTTGGATAATAGGAACTAAACACGTTTTTGATTAGATATTTGGAAATTTTCATGTTTTTGTAGAGATAGACAGATAGAGAATGGTGCCATTATAGGGAGATAAAATTTAGGGAAAATTATTTGCAGTCTTACAGTATAGAGAAAGTGAGATAAGATTCAGGAAAATCAGTTTCAGTATTATATTGATTCTCTCTCAAGACCTAGGATTTTACGTATGTGTGCTCGAGGTCTTCATTTGGGAGAAGGTTCGATATATTCCTGTTTGGTTTTGTAAGGAGTCGTTCTTTTGCTTTTCTTGGGGATTATTTCGTGGAGTTTTGTGGATTAGAAGCTTATGATTCTCGTTCTATTACCTTGGTTTACGGAATCTGGTTCCTGGTGATTCTAACCGTGGAAATTGTCAATACAGATGGTATTGTTTCGAGAAGATTGTTTCTGAATTTGTTTTACTTTGAGCTTCAACCACCTAGATGGCTATGGTTGACGATGTTGGAAAGTGTTTGTAACCTGGTGGAGCTTAGTTTAAATTTCATTAATTCATGTACAGATTATGCATTTGTTGTAGCTATTTGGAATTTGCTATAATTTGGTTGGTCTAATAATGTCATCCTTCATTCCCCGTTGTCTCCATGTGCTAACTTGGACTCTATAATAACTTCAGAAAATGTGAGTTCTTGATTTACTATTTCGATCTTGTTTTGATTCTTTGCCGTTATTATTTTCTCCAATATTCAGAGAATTTCGGATGCATGGTTTTGAAATTAACATTTTGAAAATTGGCCAAAGAACCAGTCGTATAAGCTTTTCAGATGCATGTGATGATTATCACCCGAAATGGCTGTTGAAATGCTGTGGAAATCCCAGGATTTTTATGTTTCTTGGCTATACATGCCTTTCCTTTTTTTGTTATTTTATTTATTTGTAAAACATGGGCTGGCCTTTAATTAATGAATTTGTACGTGTAGATCTTGAAACATTTCTCTTGTATCTGGCGAATATAACGTTAGTCATTGTCTGAGTCCATGTATTGTTTTATATTAGTGGTTTATTTTAACATTGGCTTGTTATTTTCTAAATGAATTTGCTTCTTGTACTTATGTAATTTGATGTACTGATGTAACTGAGGCTTGTTTCATTTTAATGCTTCAAGTATAATTTGCAGAAGATTGATGGTTACTTAGTCATTCAAATGATTGAAAATGATTTTGTGCTTCTTGATGTTCTTTTTTGTGTTTATAACATAACCAATCGGGAGTGGAAGGTTTTCAAATGCGTGGGAAGATTATTGCTGGAAATGACTGCTTAAAAGCTGAGAAAATCCCCAAGATTTTTTCTTTGCTGGGCTACTTATGCCTTTTCATTTTTTTTTTTTTTTTCATTTTTTGGCAAATATTTCATGAGCTTTTAATTAGTGACCGTTGACTATGTGTAGGATATGAATTTATCAATTTTTTTTTTTTTTTTTGTGTATTTTATTTGGCATATAAAACATAAGTCATCACTTGAGTGGATATGTTGTTGTCTCTCAACGCGTTACAGGGACTTGTTATCTTCTGAATGATTTGTTATTCAGCCTTGGTACAGGGACTTGTATTTTCTGAATGATTTGTTATTAAGCTTTGATGTGAATTTTTCAGTCAAATAAATAATTTCTAGATAATCGTGTCTTCTTGAGGAGCATAGAGATAATTGTATTTTGATAATGTGCCTTTTTAGGGGTGTAGGTAGTAAATAACTCCTCTAGTATTTATTTTTCTTAATTTTTGTCCCTTTTGTATTTGTGAAATAGTACATATGGAAATTCATGAAAATCTGTTTGATGACCAACGATGGTTATAGAGATGCCTACAAAGAATTCACAGATCTTCAAATTGATTCCCGAACAGGATTGTAATTAAAAACATAAATCTTGGATTTTAGAACATTCACGTATTTAAAAATATAAGGGTTTGGTTGGTTGGTGGAAGAATCTACTACTAAATTCACCGCTTCGACCAACTTTCGAAAGTCATGGCTTCTATGGAATAGCATGGAAGCTGCGGTTTCACCATATCAACACTTTTTAATGCTAATTTGGAAGCCGCGACTTCCAAAAACCATGTAACACTTCTCGTTTAAAAAACACGGAAATTTCTATGGTGCTGCTAGAAGCCATTGCTTCTTCGATATGTCAAACACAACCCAAGATTCTGGATTTCAGCCCACCCAAAAAAAAAAAAAACCTTCTTCCTAGGAAGAAAAAGATCAGGCCATGAAGAAAAGAGTTTGACTATAAATACCAAAGCTTGCAACTTATACGTGGTCGCATTCAGCCTTGATTTTGGAAATCAAAGTCTCTGTGTTGGATGCTACAGCATTTGCAACACAGTTTTATTTCTCATCTATTGTCACTGTTTTAGGGCTTTGATTTTTTAAGCCTCTCAAGCTGAGTTTTGGGATCTTGCATCGCAGTAATGGCTACTCGGCGAAATATCAGGTACTCACCTTTGCCCGATGATGAGAGAGAGGATGAAGATGACCAAGATCTTAGATTTTCATACACTCCAAAGTCCACGAAGAGGATTCCATGGAAATCAATTGCCCTGGCACTCTTCCTTCTCTCTCTAGGATGTGTTCTTCTCTTACTCTTCTACTTTGTGCACACTGGTCACATGGGTGGCGATCGATCTCAAGCCTATGGCTTGCTGGCTCTTGGATTCCTTGCCTTTTTGCCTGGTGTGCATTCTCCTATGCTAGTTAATTTTCTCTATTGTTTTTGTTTTTCGTTTTTCGATTTGATTATTTTTGTGATGAGAAAAAAAATTTGAAGGATGGAGTAGATGCACTTTGTTGTAGTTCTCTTGCTTTTTCGTTTGATTGATTATTATTAGAATAATATCCTTGGAAAGATTAATTGCATGCGCCTTCCACTTCATGTTCTTTCTTTCGATCTATCAAAATTTAGAGAGGGTTTTAATTTTCGTGACATTGCATTAGAGACTGGGATTTATTGCTTAGAATTTCATGCAAAGATATTGTTATTTACAAATTCTGTTGAATGGTATTTGGGATTTCTACTTTTAGGACTTTAAATTAGATATAGGAGGATCTATTGCTTAGACTTCCATGTAAGAATGTTGTTTATTATTTAGCACTCTCTCTCATGTGAATGATAGTCATATTTGTCGAAGATGGACCTATTTTCACTTGTAGATGAAGTTTGGTCTCATGCTCAGTCAATCTTAGAATGATCTTCCTGCTGTTTCTCAAGTTACTGTACAACAATGGGCCTCTCTATTTTTTCCTTTACATTCTAATTAAACAAGTTCTAGTAATCATCTAATGCAGAATATGACAGATCTCATGCCACTGCCATTTCTAATTAAGCAGTTATTTTATATGGCTATTCAGGGCTTAGAAACCTACTTAGGGTTTGTTATTTATCACTCTCTTTCATCAGCAAAAGATAGTCATATTTTCATGAATGAAGCTACTTTCACTTATAGATGAAATTTTGGTTTCATGCTCAGTCAATCTTGGAATCATCTTCCTACTGTTTCTCAGGTTACTATACGCCAGTGGGCCTCTCTTTTTTTTTTTTTACATTCTTTACATTCTAATTAAAGAAGTTTTAGTAATCATGTATAATGCGGAATGTGGCAAACCTCATGCCACTGCTATATCTAATTAAGCAGTTATTTGTCAAGGCTAGTCAGGGCCTAGCAAACTATTTAGGGTTTTAATCAACCAAGTTAGTAGTTGATTGTGTTATAATTGATAACCCTCATTGAGGAACTCATTTTCATTGATGAGTTTCATGTCATCAACACAAAACATGCTAGATTGTGTTTTATAGATATACATTGATGCTTGTAGGTTGTATTTCATGCTTTAGGGCTAGTTCAAATCCCCCCTTGCTATGATATAGGCTCTAGCTGGTGTTTTCAAGTTTTGCTCAATTACGTTCTACACCCTTAAAAAAAGCTTGTCGTCGGATACTGTCTAGGTAGATATACCGACTCACAAATGGGGCCACTCTTTATGAGGGGCTTCATTCTAGAAAAAACCTAAAATGAAGGTGCTCATATTTTGCGGAGCATGTGCTTGTGTATGAGTGCACCTATGTTGTCATTGGCATGCACAAGCAGACCAGCCGTAATTCCATGAGGGATGATATTGATCAAGGCTCCATCCTGTGTATGATATCTAGTTTGACAAAGTTGAAGCCCATTATGAAAACATCATGACCTTTTGGTGCAAGTGGTGGGTTCTTGGTTGCTTAGGACTTGTTTGGATGTAAATAATGATATGTCAATGGTCTGACAAAGCGGAATCTGGCTTCATATTTGGCCTAGAATGTGCTTTAGATCATGTGGCATTGGGCATGGTTGGTAGACTATGAGATGAGATTGGAAGGGGAGAACATAAATAGTGAAGAGACAGAGATGCTTGCATCGATGAAGTCGTCCAAGTGGATGTTGGATAGTGTGACACTGAGAGCTGCATTATTACTCCATTTTACTCCAAACCTACTGGTTTTCTAAATTCCTTCTCTCCTTCCTCCCTGCTCTTCCACTGCTTTCCTCTATAACTCTTCACCCTCTGCACTCCTTGCCTTGCGTCCATTTTTTCTATTTCCTGCCGCTTGTTGCCTGTCTCCTCTGTCCCTCTGAGCCCTTAATCTTGTAACTCCCTACAATTTTCTTCCCACCTTTCCACCTTAATGGCTTGCACTTTCCTCTTCCCATTTCCTCCTTTCCCTCTCCCTACTGTTACCTCTCCTTTCCCCTCACCGAGTCCTCAAAGAACTCAAGACCCTACTAGTCACTTCATATCTACCACCCTTCATTCTTTCATTTTTCCTTTCATGGAGGTCATTTATCCTATAGGTGATATCACCTCTCTTCTCTCTCTCCAGTTAAGGCCCTCTCCTTTTATGCAAGTATTCTCTGACCCCTCGACCTTTGTTGCCTTCTATCGCCGGAATTGTAGGCGGCAGCAATAACCAACTTCAATGTCGTGGAGGTGTGTTACTGCTAAGAATTCCCAATTAGTATAGGCCATAGCCTTTCTTTCCCCCTGCCCTTACCTTTTAATCCTAACATTGTTGCTTCCCACCTCACCCTCTATGATATTTTCCTTCATCTCCGCCATCGATGTTGCCCATCCTCTACCCTTGGACCAGGCAGTCCCACAATCCCCTTTCTCGGCTTTCCCCTCCATCCCCCTTGGTGTTCCCTAAGTCATCAGCCAAAAGGAGCCAACCATTGCAAGTCAATGATCCCAGATCCTTCAACTTCATTGTTGAATCCTATTTCTCAGCAAACTCCAAGGAGTACGAAAGAATCTATCACTCCGAGCCCAACGTCCACAACATACTCCTGGATGACAGACCACCCTCTAAAACAAGTGATATTTGGAGGACCAAGCTGCCCCAAAGGGCAAGGCAAATGAGAATGCCTCTTTAAGTTTGGTCCAGCGCAGAGAGAGGCCAACTTAGCCATCGATGCTCTCAAAAGAGAGGGTGCCACTATTGGGAGCACCACGCTGTCATAGTAGTAGCGGTCACTTTTTGGGAGGCTGCTTTAGGGGGTCCTCACTAAGTTTTTGGCTATGGGTGCTCCCATCCCCTATTGTTTTATACTTCACTCTTCTCTTTGTTTTCTAGACTCCACCACTCTGTATGGGGACTTAACCCACATTTGTATTCAACTTCTAGCACTCTGAGGACCCGACATTTGGGATGCCCTCTTACCGACCTACACCTCAGCTGTGTTTTCGTAACTACAAACATATATATGTACATTTTAACTATTTTGAAGTAAGAGATAGAGAGGTAGCAAAAAAGGCAAACAAAGTCCTATTTGGATCATATGAGTTTTCAGCTCATTCCAAGCCGTCTGCAAATGTTTGGCAATTTTCTGGTTTGAGCAATTGGTTTGTATCACCAAAATATGCCACAAAATGCGAGCGATCCCATGGACGTTTTTCATATGTGGGCATTACCTATATTGCAGAGTAAGTATAATAGGGCGGTCTCTCAAATAGGCCCTTGTTAGAACTTAGTACCAATAGCAGTGTTCCAAAGCTCAAGTAGTCCCGACTCAGACGCACTCAAGTTTCTCGGAATTGACACCCTACCTACTCCAGATGACCCCAACTTGGGTAACTTGAGTCTTGACTGATTCTGAATGAGTCTTCTTGGGCCTGCCTGAGTCTTTATTGAGTGTATTCTGTTCTTTAAGAAAACTATCATTTTGGTGCGGGTCTTGACTGGTTAGTCTCAGATTCGGCAAGCCAACTTGGACTCGCTTCTTGGCCAAGCTTTTGAAGACTATGGGCATACATTAATGGATAAATAAAGTTCTAGTTGCAGTATGCTCTCACGAGTAGTGTTCACATAGTCGTTTGGAACGGGAGTGGATGTGGGAGTTGGAGCTTGGGACTGACCCATGATTGAAGCCCCCTACCTTGGGAGCGTCTGGGACCATTGTTCAAGAAGCGGTCCTGGGAGCAGCTTGATATATGTATTGTAAAGTGATGTAAAATGATTTAAAAATTGAGGAATATATAATTTATAATCCACTTTCTAGCATTATCTACACATGCATAATGAGAACTTTGTAGCCTGAGAGCCGCATTGAAAATTGAGAAAAATGAGATTGGAGGGCCATGATAAGAACCGATTTAGGAGTTGCTCGAGTTCCTGTGTAGATGAGACATGCTTTAAGCAAAACCACTTGGTTTTGGATAACCTTGATGATTTCCCCACTTCGGGCCTATCTGAGAATAGGGAGTCTCCTAGGTCCTAGCCGATTCGGGCAATTCCAAGTTGGTTTGCCAATTTTCAAGCACTTGTGCAAACCATGATAACTAGAAAATTGTCGAAAAGTAAAGGTAGCACAAAATCAAAGATAACGTGTTCAAAATTCAAGAACTTTTGAAACTTACCCTAGGATCTAGATCCTTTCAAACCATTATCACCCCCATTTTTAGTGGGATCACGATCCCCTTCCAAAATAATTAATAACCCTTGTAGTCAAGGATCGCGATGCCTAGAACATAGGGATCAAGCCCTTGACTAGGAGAGCGAGCTCTGCTCGGTTTTGGATCAAGGATCGCCAACATGAGATTCGAAGGGGGATCGCCACCCCCGACGCAGCTCCCCGCATCTATTGTTTTGCCATACTTCTGAGATAGAGATTGGAGAGAAAAAGGAAGAAGAAGAGGCTAAAGGCATGCACTATTTCAAGTTTTCATTCTCTTCTTATTATAGAGATTGTTATATAGAAAATTTTGGGCTAAAAAAGTAATCTATTTTAGATATTGGAAACAAATTAATTTGATAAAGTAAATTATACCTTATCGAGGAGAAAGATAGGTTTCATACTTCATGAAGAAAATATAGAATATACATTAGCCTATTGGGAACCCAGATAGAAAAATGATGAATAGCAAATTCTTGTTTTTCATGATAAACCATGTTGAAACATTTTGTTATGTAATGTGATGGATAGAATCAAGCTATTAATTGAAGGTTGTAAAGTTATCAAGTAGATGTATTATGCATTACAACAAAAAGATAATTTTGTGTCATCGACTAAAGCTATTATTTTAAATTTCATCAGCCATGAAACGAGTGAGACTAGTACACTGACATTATGCTGACATCATCCTCAATTTATTGCTGCCGTTTCTTTTTATTTATTTATTTATGGATTTGGGAAGAACATTTTAGGGATTTTTAGTGACGTTTAGGGATGGAGTGTCACTTTGGAGAAGTTGTTTTGGTTTTATTTGATGAGTAGCGGTAGATTGGTACTTTAATATTATTCGAGTTTAGGAGATAGGTTATTTAAAACTTCATTAGGAAGTTTGAGTTAGTTTTTGCTGATTTTATAATTGTAGAGAGACTTTCCTCTGCAAATGGTTAGGAGGGGCAATTTGGATCAAGTGGAAGGCTCTAAAAAGGTATGGGCAAGGCCCAAAAGGATATGGATGGAAGTATGAGAAGAGAATGGTGACTTATGGTGTGACTAAGGGTATGGCCCTTGGTAGGGCAGAATGGCGGAGTACGATTCGTGTCGCTGACCCTAAATAGTTGGGATAATGCTCATATGCGGATGTTAGAGAGACTTCTTTCCATTGGAGCATCTCTGTCTTCAATTTTCCTGAATCTATTGAATTTTAAGCTGTATTTTTTGTTGAATCTTGTTGATTTATACTTTATGCTGCGTCAAATGGTATTAGAGCATATTGATTTTCTTTATGCACCGGAAACACAAGAATGGCTGTATCAAGGTTGCAAGGAAGAGGCTGTATGAGAGGAGGTTGCGGTCGTGGCCAGAATTAGACCCACGATGGTTTGGAGGCTGTTCTTAGAGATTCGAAGCACTTGTTGCTGAGTTGCACGAGATCCAAGATGACACCTTAGAATAGCACTAGTGAAGGGGTGAAGGCATGGATGATGACGTGCATTCTTAGGGTTTAGGACGTAGACCAGATTTGAATTCTGATGATGATTCAAACTTGTATTGCCTAGGATCTCATTGGTCACAGTCAAGGAAACCCTATACCGCTTGAAGATCGGTTAGTGCAGGCACATGAAAGTTCTGAACGAGGTATTAAGGTTGATGTTCCTTTTTTTAAAAGGAAATTACAACCAGAATACTTTCTTGATTTGCTAGCAAATGTCGGACAATTTTTTCAATGGAAGGATACAATGGAGCATAAGAAGGTACAACTTGTAGGTACTTGCCAATGTTTAAAAAATTGTATCAGTGACCAAGATTGCCCAGCTGGAAAACCAGTCTGGATCAGTGGTCCAAATCTGTGAATTGGCCGGATCACCACTTAATTGTTTTAAAAAATAGCTAAAATTTCTTAAAAATCTAGTTTCTTACATTTCTAAAGAAATTGGGGCTATCGCTTTGTAAATTTTCAAGATTTTATAAAAAATATGCAAATACTGAGAACCTGTTTTATGCTTGAGTGTTTGTTGACCGCTACATCCATTTTATGGTCAAAATGAAGTTTAAAATGCAACTCATTGCATTAAAATGGATCTCCCTGACTCAATTTTTTTTTTTGTAAAAACATTTTTTAAAATCTCCATTACCACCCTTGTAAAATTAGGGGATCTTTCCTACTCATTTTTTATTTTTAGTTTACCTGAAAATTAATTTATTGAATTACTTATTTCTTCTGATTCATATTTTTACTGTATTTAAGTGTGCATAAGTTTGAGGATCAAAGAGTTTTTTTTTTTTTCCCATCTTTTTTTAATGGGACTCCCTCATTCGGTACATTGTTCTGTTAAATTTTTCTAATTTGTTTTTTTCTTCATTTGAACTTGATCTTTTTTTGTTGTAATATTTTTTATTTTTTTAACTCTGGACAGAGAAACTTTTAACTCTCCATCTGATCATTTTTCTAACACGCCGTTACTTTTTTGATTCATTTTCATCAAAATCGAATTGGCCAGATCGGCCCTTAAATTTCAACAGTGAGTTAAAAGATTTAGGCCATCTATGTTGCTACATTGGTCTAACACGCCATTAAATTTTCTGTGTTTTATTTTTCTAAATCTTGTTTCTTTTTCCCATCACCACTCTTAAGCGCCTTGTTGGGGTCGATTTATTTTGGCATGCTTTGAACATGATGACGGGAAAAGAGAAGAACGGGAGGGAAGTTTTTGAATGTTGTGGCACTTGATTTTTTTTTTTTTTTTTAACTTGCATGTTTGTTTGCATATTTTTGGTTGGTTATGGTATTTTTTCCCTCTCACTTTTGAGTTGGTGATAGTTCATTTTTTTTATTTGTTGCTTAATAGCTATGAGTTTTTGTAGCCTTCTTTTTTATTGATGTAAGTATCCCTTATTATATACATATTTTCCTAGGTTCTAAGGTCATTCTAGTTCCTCAAAATCCCTTTGTATATTTTAGAGGGTGAAAAACTCTCCAAATACTTTTTTTCTCAAGATCGAAAGCATTTTAAATTTCTTGCGGAATGAAAAGATATATTTCCTGATGCTTTTTGGAGCTTGGAGTGGTCATATAGGAGCACTTTTGGCTACCAAAGATCATGAGTTTGGGCCGATATCGGTTTTATTTCGAAAAGGTTATTGCATTGCTATACTTGAAATGTTTGCTATTTTTTTGTGTAATGCATTATGATTTGATATTTATTTAATTTTTTTTTTTCTGTTGTGATATTTTTACATGTTTGTAGTTGAAAACTTGATATTGTATAATGTGTTACTTTATCATTTGATAGCTGTTTGTGGTTGAAAACTTGATATTTTTACATGTATATTCGTGTAATGTTTTACTTTATCAGTTTATGTAATATGCGCATGGAGTTTTGTTGCCATTTGTTGATGTCTGTGTCTTTGTCGTCGTTTATTTATTTTTATTTTCAGGGGTTGTGTCCCTAAAACAGCCCTAAGAACTCCCTAGGTGGCCTAAACCCCTGCCATAAGAACTCCTTGGTGGCCTAGCCTATCCTTGTTCTAGGCTGCCTAGGCAGTCAATCCCCCAAACTGCCTAGGTGGGCACATCTGACTTTTAAATATTGCCAGCCAATACAAATTCCAAGGATGCAGTGGAACAAAGCTCTAATCAGTGGCATGGTGAGGAAAGAGGTAAGTTTAAGGGCCAAACCTACTAATACAGGCCTAGTGCAGCACAACAGTCCCAAAACAACAGTAACCTAGCAATATGTTTCAAGTGTTGCGAGCCAGGACATAGGTCCTATGATTTCCCAAAGCACTAAGCTGAATCCATGGAGGATAATGAGGAATACATGGAGGTTAATGAGGAAAACATGCACATCGAGGAGGGAGTGAGGCTGTCACTGCGGGAGGTGAAGAGGACACATCCCAATGATGGTGAGCTCTTGGTGATTTAACCTATCCTAGCTGCACCCAAGGTTGTTGATGGGCCATTGCTGCGCACTAACATCTTTTGCTCAAGATGCACATTGGGAAGCAAGGTATGCACCATAGTTTCAAAAAGTGCTAGGCGGGTCCTAAGCGGCTTGGGGGTCCAGGTCGCCTAGCGCCTAGGCAGGCGCCCAGAACCTGGGCGGCCCAGTTGAATCCAAAAATGATTCAACAGTTATATATTGTATAAAATATAAGAATTAAGTATTTAGGGCATGTCAGAATTGAAATTATACTACACATTAGCACACACTCCATAAGCATAACTATAAGTCGATCCATAATCCATATCCAATTAAAACTTAAAATTTACCATTCATAGTTCAATCAAAGTTCAAAGTTTAATAACTATTCAACATTCATCATTCATCATCAGAAAAATTAGGGTCAGCTGCATTGACATCATATTTATCAAAGTCGTCACCCTCCTTGACATATTGGTCGTCCTCCTCCTTCTCTGCTGAATCTGCCTCTTCTTCCTCCACCCTCATTCTCTGTGCAGAAGATCTAGTGGCTACAACCCCCTAAATAATACAATTTATACAAGCAATAAAAAAAAATTTCTTTGAGTTTGATTGCTCAATCTCCAAACTTTCACCTCAAAGATGCTTCTAAGGACTCAAAATCTTCTAAAAACCCACTCAATAGATTTATAAAACATCAAAAATTAAATCTAATATCAATGGGTGATGTTTTGATTAATTTCTCATAACTGTGAGAAACCTTTCGATCATAAAGTAATCAACAAAAAATTGTTTTTTTAGGGCTTTCTCTCTCTAAAATGGGCTCCAATATGTTTTAGATTTCAAATGGACCTAAAACACCCACTTTTGGCCCTTTAGTATAAGAAAAAAAGACAAAAAATGCCCTTTTAAAACTGTTTTCCGCCTCTAGGTGGGGCGCAGTCCCTGGGCGGCCGCCTAGGCAGCTTCTTGGGCGCCTAGGCAGACGCCCAAGGACGACTGCTTTTCTAGGGCGCCTAGGCCTGGGTGATGCGCCCCCAAGCCCCTAGATCCGCTCAGGCGGCCGCCCAGGTGCGAGGTGGTCTGCTTTTTGGAACATAGGTATGCACAGTAATTGTTGATAGTGGGAGTTGCCGGAATATGGTTTCCCAAGAGATAGGAAGCAAACTGAAGTTAAAGATAGAGAAACACGACCAATCCTACAAGAAACTGTGGTTCAAACAAGGTAATCATGTTCCTGTTGATTCTTGTTTCTTGTTTTCTTTTTCTATTGGTACATGGTATAACGACTCAGTGTGGTGTGGCGTATTACTAATGGATGCTTATCACTTGCTATAGGGATGTTCTTGGTGGTACAATGTTTTCAGCCATTAAACTTTTGCCTGGTACCTAAGACCTACTATGATACCTAGACCTATGTTGTTCCATCACTGTTGACTCCCAAGAAAGATGGCATCTGGCAAATGTGTATGGATAGCAGGGCCATACACGAGGTCATGATCAGTATAGGTTCCCTATACTCGCTTAGATGGTAGGATGGACATGTTATCGAGACCTAAGGCGTTTTCCAAGATCGACATGTGAAGTGGCTATCATCAGATCAAAACTAGACAACGAGATCAATGGAAAACAATGTTCAAGACTCAAGAGTAGTGTCACATGGACACCAAGATGGGTGTCGATCTGTAGTTCGTGTCTAGGTGTTTATAACGTAGGGCCAAAAACCTTGTACTCGCCTGACGTGTCCGTACAGTGTATTATAATTTGCTGTAACGTATTAAGCTAAGTGTCGAGTGCTGTCGTTGCTTGCCTTAGAAATTTGTTGTTCCTCTGTTGCTGCATGCCTTTGAAATTTGTTGTTTTGTTTTGTTGCTGTTGTTTCGTGTTTTTGTATCAGAGCGATAGTCATCTATCTGTTTGATAAATATTGCACTGTAAGTATCTCTTTTAATTTTAAGTCTTTATTTACTTGTTATTTGATCCATAAATTGTTTTTCTAAAATCCATATACCTGCGTTTAGCACCTTGTAGTCCAAGCCAATTAAGCCTGTAGTGCTAGTAAGGCCAGGACAATTATAGGTCTAAGTATCGTAGGAGGTCTTAGGTACCAGGAAAAATTTTCATGGCTAAAATAATTTGTCTATCTAAAGATCTAAAATTAGAAGAAAATAGTTACGAGCATAATTATCATATAGATACATCTTCTGAAAAGGATATTAAAAATATAAGTAGAAGTCTAAATGGTTTAATGGATATATGTAATAGTTGGTTTCGTATAAATTACAAAAATCAAGTTGATAACCATAAACAAATAATAAATAAAATAATATATTTGGAAGAAAAATTAGAAAGTTTGGGCGCAATAAAAAATATTGATTTAAATCAAGAATCTAAAACACTTCTTTCAAATGTGAACTCTTCCTTAATAAATAGTACATCTGACTCGTAAAATCCATATGAACCTAGAAAAAGGTTATTTTATGGAACTGAGATATTAACCCTAGAAGAAAATGAATAAAAAAACTTTGAAGCCATCAAAGAAATCAATGAATTCTGGAAATCAAGATACATAAAGGAAAAAGACGTAGAGATAAGAAACAATCTTATTTCTAATATACAAAGGTTATTTTCAGAACATGACGAGCTCATGTTAAAAAATAATTATCGTCTAGTAGTCAGCTTAGATGATAGTGACGCAGAATCAGAAAAGATTACTGCAAGCGAAGTAAATGACTCTAATTCTGAAAATGAAGAATCTTAAATTAAGGGAAAAAGAAAAATTGAAGAGCCAGATCATTTGGATTCTAACCCAGAAACCAGGCATTGGACTCCAGAAGAATTCGAAAACTATTTAACAAATCTTAAGCAAGAAGATTTTCTCCAAAATGAAGAAGAAAAACCTTCCCCTTCATTTTCAAACCCTATACCCAGAAACAAATATCAATAGGGATGACCTTAATAAACAGAATGTAACTGTTAATGGTACATATCTCGATTTGAAAAATATTCCATTCGGAGAATATAATCAAGCCATTAATGATTGGGCTCAATCTATGACACTAGTCATTGTTAGTAACAAACATTTCTGGTCCCAAGATGACGCATCAGATTCCTTGCCTCTGGTGCACTGAAGGCAGTTAAGGAATATTATGGGTCATCTTTGGACCAGAAATGTTTGTTACTAACAATGACTAGAGTCATAGATTGAACCCAGTTATTAATGGCTTGATTATATTCTCCGAATGGAATATTTTTCAAATCATGATATGTACCATTAACAATTATATTATGTTTATTAAGGTCATCCCTTCTGATATTTGTTTCTGGTATTTTTCTCCGTCATTTTGGAGAAAATCTTCTTGCTTAAGATTTTTTAAATAGTTTTTGAATTCTTCTGGAATCCAGTGCTTGGTTTCTGGGTCAGAATCCAGATGATCTGGCTCTTTAATTTTTCTCTTTCCCTTAATTTCAGATTCTTTATTTACGGAATCAGAGTCATTTGCTTCGCTTGTAGTCATCTTTTCTGATTCTATGTCACTATCATATAGGCTAACTATTAAATGATAATTATTTTTTAACATGAGCTCTTCATGTTCTGAAAATAACCTTTGTATATTAGAAATAAGATTGTTTCTTATTTCTACGTCTTTTTCCTTTATGTATCTTGTTTTTCAGTATTCAATGATTTCTTTGATGGCTTTATTCATCTTCTTCTAGGGTTAATATCTCAATTCTATCAAATAACCTTTTTCTAGGTTCATATGGATTTTTTGAGTCCAATGCACTATTTATTTGGGAAGAGTTCACATTAGAAAGAAGTGTTTTAGATTCTTGATTTAAATCAATATTTTTTATTGTGCCCAAACTTTCTAATTTTTCTTCCAAATTTATTATTTTATTTATTATTTGGTTATGGTTATTAACTTGATTTGTGTAATTTATACGAATGAACTATCACATATATTCATTAAACCATTTAGACCTCTACTTATATTGTTAATATCCTTTTCAGAAGATGTATCTATATGATAATTATGCTCGTAATTATTTTCTTCTAATTTAGATCTTTAGATAGACAAGTTATTTCAGCTATTAAAATATTTCCTGGTACCTAAGACCTCCTACGATACTTAGACCTATAACTGTCCTGGCCTTACTAGCGTTACAAGCTTAACTGGCTGGGACTACAAGGTGCTAAACACAGGTACATGGGTGTAGAAAAATTTTTTATGGATCAAATAACAAGTAAATAAAGACTTAAAATTAAAAGAGATACTTATAGTGCAATAATTATCAAACAGATAGATGACTATCGCTCTGATACCAAAACACGAAACAACAGCAGCAAAACAACAAATTTCAAAGGCATGCAGCAATGGGGGGAACAACAAATTTCAAAGGCACGCAGCAACAACACTCGACACTTAATCAGTAACAGCAACAACAAACTTGTTTACAGCACTATTTGCTGTAGTATGTTTTGATGACTTTTTTTATTTATAGAAGTATAGATAAGTAACATTTGATCCATTTGAGGCAAGTTCCGAAACATTATGGGCTGAAAAGTTATTTATAATCTTAAGAAGTGTTCATTCTTGAAGGATAGTTTTATTTTCTTGGGACATATATTGTCTGCTGAGGGGATTAAAGTGGATCAGAATAGCAATCATTGACTGGCCGGCACCGACTCTATCGGGGATGCTTGTAGTTTCACGGGCGCTGTGTTTAATTGGTGTAGTTCATTAAAAATTTCAGCAGCTTGGTGGCTCCTATGACAAAAACTATGCATAAAGGCAATTTTATTTGGATAGATGCAGCCAATGATACCTTCCGGTTGATTGAACAAAAGATTTCATGGCAGCAATTTTGGCATTACTAAATTTGGACAAAGTTTTCAGGTGGATTATGATGCATCACATGTTGGAATTGGGGCTGTTTTGAGCCAAGTGAATAGGTCGTTACTTTCTTCAATGAGAAGTTGAGTGATTCCAAATCAAGATATTCAACATATGATTTGTAGTCCTATGTGTGCAGGTACTTAGGCGATTATTTAATTCAACAGCTGTTCATATGGAATTTTGACGATTAGGCTTTGAGATTCCTAAGTACTCTGAAGAGTTTGAAAACTTTGAATAGAAGTCATGCTAAATGGATGTTGTACTTGCAAGAATTTATATTCGTGATCAATCATAAAGTGGGAAGTGAAAATCAAGCAGCAGATGCGTTGAGCAAGACATCCATGGTTGAAACTGTCCTACAACAGTCTGCTACTGCATATTTTACTAAAATTGTTGGAATAGGTATAATAAGAAGACCCATAAGCTGCTAAGCATTATGTTTTGCAAGATGGTTTTCTCAGGGGAAATTGCCTCTGCATACAGATATCATTGAGATTGGAGGTACTCTCTAAGTTTCATGGTGGTGGACTAGGAGCTCACTTTGGCAGCGACCATACTTTAGCTTTGGTGGAGGACCTGTATTTTTTGGCTGTGACAAAAGAGTGATGTTGCGCGGTAAGTGGACAGATGCCATATAAGCCAGCTTACAAAAGGAATGACTTAGAACACTGGGTTGTGTACTCCATTAATGGTACCGTGATAGCACAGGAAGATGTGAGTGCCAAAAACAGCCAGGGGAATGGACTCTATCTTCATAGTAGTTGATCATACCTTGGATGCAGATCAAGATACGTGCTTTATGAGCCACTTTTGGAGGACCTTGTGGCAAAATATGGGGACAAAACTGTAGTCCAGCTATTCGTACCATCCTCAAACAGATGGTCAGTGAAGGTAGTTAGCAGGAGTTTAATGAGGGAGATTTAGTGCTGACCATCGCAGCGATAAAAAGAGTTTAATGAGGGAGATTTAGTTATTGTCTACCTATGGAAGGAGAGATTTCCTCGAGGGCAGTGCCATAAGTTGGAGTTTAGGTGCATAGAGCTATGCCTTATTTTGAAGAGATAGAGAGAAAAGATGTATAAAATGGAGCTGCCAGCAGGTTGTGATATTTCACCCATATTTTACTTTGAAGATTTTAATGACTGTCATGGCGAGTATGGTGAAGAGATGAAGATTGATTGACAGAACCAATTGCTAGATGTCGAAGCTCAGGTGATTGATTCTCTTTCCATTAGGACTATTACCATGAGGCGTGCACTATATACATATTATCTTGTGCGCTGGAAAGACAAATATAAAGCAGAAGATTCGTAGATTTTGGAAGCTGAGTTCCAAAGGGTAGATTGTGATAGGTGGAAGTGATACATCGAGCATAATTCGAGGGCAAGTATTTCTAACTAGGGGGGTTGATGCAACCATGTTGATGTCATGTAGGCATCTTTGACATCATTATCAATGATTTTTTTAATTTTATTCATGGAGTTGGGAAGGACATTTTGGGATATTTAATGATGTTTAGGGGTGGCGTGGCACTTTGGAGAAGTTGTTTGGAAATTATTTGATGAGTAGGGGTATTTTGGTACTTCATTATAATTGTGGTTTGGGAGATTCATTATTTAAAACTTTGCTAAGTTAATGTTAGTTTTTTTGGAATTTATCATTGTAGAGAGACTTTTCTCTATTGGTGAACTGATACAAACTTGAGGGCAGGTTCTTCTAACTAGGGGGATTGATGCAACCATGTTGGTGACGTGATACATTGAACATCATTCTCAATGATTTTCTACCTCATTTTTGTTTGTTATTATCTTATTCATGGAGTTGGGAACAACATTTTTGGGTTTTCTAATGATGTCTAAGGGTGGCGTGGCACTTTGGAGAAGTTGTTTGGAATTTATCCGATGAGTAGGGGTAGTTTGGTACTTTATTATAATTGGGGTTTTGGAGATTGGTTATTTACATCTTTGTTAAGAAGTAAGTGTTAGTTATTCGGATTTTATCATTGTAGGGAGACTTTTCTCAATGGAGCTTCCCTAGCTCGAGTTTATTGAATCTATTGAATTTTAAGCCCTATTTTCTATTGAATCTTGTTGATCTATACTTCGTGCTGCATCAACTAGTTCCATAGATGAGCATCTCAATTGGATGTGTTTGTTGGCCAAAGGTTTGGTACTTACTAGGTATCTAATATAAGAACCTGTGTAAGTGGTTAAAATATTTAGAAGTAGAAAGCAGATCTTGGAAAGTTTTAGTGCAATGTTTGTCTCACAACACAATTGTGAAAAAACTGAGAAAAAAAGTAGTGAAGATAACTGCAAACCAAATGAGAACAACCAAAATCTTCCTAACAAGAAATTCAGGAAAAGGAAAATAGAAAAGTCAATATCCTAAAATAGGAGGCAAATATTACCCTTGTGGGAAATGAGTACATTTGAGATCTGAATGCCCTAATAAGAAAAAAGTTCTTGAAATACAAAATTGAGATGCTGTATGTCAAGCTTTAATTTAGATGGCAATCTTGAGAATTGATGGGTCACCTTGGACCAATAAAAATTATAAAACACAATTCTAGTTACAAAGAAGGCCTCTTTAAATTTAAGGAAATCATTACATGTACATCTTGGCGTCATCACAAAGCTAGAATTTTGGAGGAATGCTCTAGAATCTAAAGTTTTTAAAATTAGTTGGACTAAGACAAAGTATATGAAGTGCAAGTTTAGTAATAACGGGAGTGGAGACGAGGAAGTAGTTAAGATTGATAGCCAAGAAATACCAAAAAGAGTGCACTTTCGATATCTTGGGTTGATAATCCAGGAAAATAGAGAGATTGAGGAAGATGTCGCACATAGAATTAGAGCTGGGTAGGCGAAGTGGAGATGTGCAACCGGAGTTTTATGTGATCGATGCATACCAATGAAGCTGAAGGGCAAGTTCTATATGATAGTTGCGAGATCAGCTCTGCTTTATGGGGCAGAATATTGGGCGGTCAAGAAATAACACACCCATAGGATGAGTGTAGTTGAGATTAGGATATTGAGATGGATGAGTGGCAAGACAAGAAGCAATAGAATTTGAAATGAATACATTCAAGACAATATAAGTGTGGCTCCAACAGGCAATAAGATGAGAGAAAGTAAACTTGGAGTGGGCTGGTAATGTGCAGCACAGACCCAGTACATCATCTATAAGGATTTGCGAGTTCGTTCAAGTAGAGAGCTTAAAAAGGGTTAGGGGTAGGCCCAAAAGGACATGGTTGAAAGTAGTGAGAAAAGATATTGGGACTTATGGCCTCACTGCAGGTATAACCCTTGATAGAGCAAAGTGCTAGCCCAAGATTCATGTAGTCGGCTGTAAATAGTTGGGAAATGGCTCTAATGACGATGATGATGATGATGATGATGTACATCTTGGAAAGCCCAAAGGATATCGTTGGAAATAGTGAGGAGATATGGTAACTTACGGTTTGATAAGGGTATAGCTCTTGATAAAGAGGAGTAGAGTACCATAATTCGTGTAGCCGAAACCAAATAGTTAGGATAAGGTTCGGATAATGAAGATGATAATGATGTATATGTACATCCTCTATCTGGAAATGATTTATATGCAGAGGCATAAGGATTCAAGATCTACAAGGTAGCAATTTCTTGTTGAAAGCATTTCTATTTAGAATGTGGTCTATATGCATCAGGCTGTTGAAATCTTAGACACAAGCGATTTTAGTATATTTACATGAGGGCTGATTTCCATAGGAAAACATGGACGATTTCTTGTGTAAGAGCTCTAGGTGATGATGGACAATGTTAATAATAGAGGTTCAACTTCTCCTATGGGGCTTCTTGTATAAGAATTATTCTATCATATTTGTGACATCTAAGGCTAGGGCATGCAAACAACAAGGATTCAAAGGTTACCATCATTTTGGTTGCAAATAAAAATCAATCCGCACTTTTTTTTAATGCAAAGGGCCATCTTCTAGATTTTCACAAATTGTATTTGAAATAATTTGTAGTTTTGGGTAGTTTGGCTGCCAAGTCAAAGTCTCGACCAGGGTTTTTTCTTTCTCTCTCATACACTTTCTCTCTCATACACAAAAAACCTAGGTTCTCAATCTTTTTAGCAATTCCCTACCTCTCTCTATCTGAATACACGTGGTTTTCCTTCTCTCTCTCTCCAAAAGTTGAGCGAACCAAGAACCCATAATGGAACAGGCATTGCCATTCCATTAACTACTATCCGCCAATCATGCTTTTGCAATATCTCTCTCATGCTTCCTCCTTTTCAATCCCTCCAGGAATAATCGAAACCCCATGTGTACCCTTCCATCCTCTGCACACCAGATGTGAGGCCATTATGCTTCAAAGACCAGAATCATGGCGACCCATCACTAGGCCCCAGTAAAAACAAAACCTGCAGCTTATCTCTCACGTGGCCAGTAATGACAAACTCAGTAACACCTCTGTCTTTCAAGTTAGAATGCAAACAGACCATCTCTTTAGAACAGCAGAACTTTCTTTCTTTTAACACTACTAATGACTTCTCTCTCTAAGGGCTAGTGAGATTCTCTTTGGGTAAAGAGCTTCGATAATAGAAGTCACATTCTCTCCCCTGCTGCTTTAAGAGCAGCAACCTTTCCCTCTCCTCCATCTCTCTCTCTCTCTCTCTCTCTCTCTCTCTCACCAAATTGAGATCAAAAGCAACAATTTCTCTCTACATCCTCTCTTTTACTCAGTTTTTAAGGTATATATTCTACACAATCTCTGTTTTGATCTTGAGATGTTTCTACTTATGTGATATTTTCTACATTTTATTGTCCATTTTTAGGATGATTATTTGATGAAAATTGGTAGGGATTAGATATGTTGGTGTTGAATTTGAGTTTGAAGTTTGGAGATTTTTGGAATTTGGATTGGTTTGGATGAACGACAGTTTGTTTGAATGAGATTGTGGCGTTTGGGATTTTGAATGTGATTTTATTGTTGTTTTTGCTATTCTCTCTCTTCATCTCTTACTCTCTTTCTAAACTAGTGTTCTCAAAACCGGCTGATCTAATCGCTAACCGGTCGGTTAGATCGGAACCGGCCAGCGGTCGGTTCCGATTTTGGGCGGTTTTGGTGATCAACCGATATTTGAATCTTTAAATAAAGTACTACTTCAAATTTATATCAAATACATTAGAATGGTTTATTGCTTAGCTTCGATGATTAAGTTTTATATGAATCATGGTTCGAATCCCGCCGCCAGCGTGTTTTATTTTAAGAATACATTTCGTTGGTTCAAAAAAATTACTTGCCCATTGGAATCGAACTAGAATCATCTCTTAAAGAAGTCCTTTATTATCAGACCCACTAACCAATATGCCATATACTACTTAGTTGATAAAAAAAAGCGACTATATTATATATAACTTAATTTTTTTTCATTTTCTTTTAAAAAAAGAGTTTGTTAAGTCGACTTTTTTAACACTATTTTAATATTCTTTACATTATGGCAAAGATTAAAAATTTTTTTGGTCATTGATACTCGCTTTTATATTTGCTTATCTTTTTCAAAAAATTTTAAAAATACCCCTAGGCACAAATCGATTCGTTAAAATCCATTTTTTTTCATTAATTTTCAACTTCATTTGAGTGTGTTTTGTTTTAATCACATTCTTTATATGCTTTTCATATTTTAGTAGATTTTTTTTGTATATTTTTTATTGTTTTCAACGCTTTTTTTATCGTTCAGAACGTGCCCGGTTAGAGCGGTTAAATCGGCTGGTTTACCGGTTAGGCCAGTTAAATTACTTTCGGGCCCATGTCTCGTTAACCGCTCCGGTTCGATTTTGCGAACACTGCTCTAAATCTCCTGCCTCTTCAAGGTTGTAGAATTGCATAACTCTTCAAAAATTGCTCCAATTGCCCTTTTAGACCCCTTTGTTTTACTAAATTGTATCTATTATGGATTATCCAAATCCAAGTTATCAGCTACAATTTATTCTTACTTGTAGTCCATTGAAGCGAAGAGAGAGAATTCAATGTTTAGTTCTGTTTTTCTCCCTTCGAATTCTTGGGGGGTTACGAAACTTCGTTAGTTGTAGCAATGCCATCATATCT
The DNA here is from genome assembly GCF_054954075.1 of Amborella trichopoda. NCBI lineage: Eukaryota > Viridiplantae > Streptophyta > Magnoliopsida > Amborellales > Amborellaceae > Amborella > Amborella trichopoda. The sequence continues at coordinate 47,388,557 of NC_142339.1, forward strand.
CTCTCTAAAATAAACTCAAAGACTCAATAGCCTTTCCGAATCTTCATTAAGCTAACATAGCTCCAGTAGTGAAAAGGGTTGTTCCCTTCGAATTCTTGGGGGGTTACTCAACTCCATTACTTGTAGCAATACCATCATATCTCTCTCTAAAATAAACTCAAAGACTCAATAGCCTTTCCGAATCTTCATTAAGCTAACATAGCTCCAGTAGTGAAAAGGGTTGTACTCGACATTTTCTTTGGCAGAAAGATCACCATATTGCCCATGAGTGATTCCCGAATTGCTTCATAAGCTGCTGAGCTTATCTAGGATATTCAATTGCCTCATTTCTGAGATTAGAGGATAGGTCTACAAGAGCTTTCCTTCCGCAGTCTCTTCGTGTTGCCATGGGTTTATCAAAATCACAAACCCTAGGCAGAGAATCAGTAAACATAAGCAAGATCCAGGCTGAATTTAGCAAACCCTGAGCCTAAATGAGCAAAATTTTGGCTGAATCAGCAAACGTTGGACCAAATTCACCAAACCCTCGACTTGTTTGTAGGTTCCTAGCTGCTGTTGAAGGAACCTGAGCTTTGATACCAAATTGATGTAGGAAATTGAAACAAAATAAAATGAGCAATATTTCAGTGCGACACAAGTAATCTCTTGGAGAAACCCAAGGGTTCTCCTACACAAAACCCTAACCAAGGATTCTAGAGCAAAGCTCTCTTCCTTTGTTTCAGAATCACGCCAATCTCGTTACAACCCTTCACCAATCCCTAATTATAATAAAGACCTTATTTAGACCCTAAGAAATCTTAACTCAATTGAAAGGGGATGATCATGTATATTATAGGAGTTACAGATATATGGTGTTGGGGTGTATTGTAATTTTTAGACTGTCCATTCCAACAAGGAAAAGATCTCAAATCGTATTAAATGGGGAAGCCAAGTCAATGGTTTTAAGTTACCTAATATTTCTTTTTTGCCCCTTTATTCTCTCTATCCTCTCTCCACCGAATTCAATAATTATTTTCCCATCTTTCCCAACCTTTCAAGACCTTCGTTTCTGAAGAGAGAAGGGAGAGTACAAGAAAACGATGACCAGAAAGAAATAATTGAGAGAAGATTTGATTCAAGAGGAAAGGAATTCAATCTCCACCTATGTTCCCTGATTTTCAAAATGAAAAGATCACCATTTGCTTCATTGAGGCTTTTAACCTGCTACTTGCTTCTGAATTGACGATTGAAAACCTCAAAGCAAGAAAAAAATGATTGAATCTAAGTCAGCATCATGTCCTCCACCACCGCCTTAATTTCCTTCCAAGCCTTCTTAGAGACCAGCTTTACCTTCACAAGAAGCAGAGGCTTTGGAAGCTTTCCTAAAGATGTGAAGTACCCTTATCTGGTGCCATGATCATAAGAAGGCATTGGAGGTGGATTGATGCTATTGAGCAGCTAATGCCCTAAAATATTTTCATACATTTTTTGGTCAGGGCATCATGTAAATGAAAACAAATTATTCAAATGAAGAGAGATAAGGGGAAGATGAAGAGATGGGGTTTTGAGTGAGGAAGATTGCTTCAAAGAGAGGTGAGAGGTTAAGAGAAGAGGGAGCTTGGAGACAGAGATTAGCACAGAGCTTTGTGGATGCTAGAGAGTGAGGGGTAGAGAGAGAAGCTTGGTTCAATGTAAAAGTATAAAGGAATTTTTAAAAAAGAAAGGATGAAAATGTTCCCATACACCACAAGGTGTATTTATAATACATACAATCGTTATTAAAACAGAGGTCTTAATTAAAATAAAATTTATAATGACATTTTTGCCCTTGATGAAGTAAAAGTACTTGACGCACTTTCCACATCATTATGATCATTATGGTATACTGAGGTTTCATCAGTAATGGTTTTGGTAAAAACATGCGGAAAAAAAAAAAGATTATGGAATGACTTGTGGGAGAGCGACTAGACCTTTGACTCTCTTCCCCAGGCTCTATGCTGTCGCCAACTCCTAGGACATCCTGGTGTCGCAATCCTTCGAATTAATTGAGGCCAGATAGTATGGCCCCTTATTCAGGAGGATCCTCCTGGACACAGAATCACCGGAGTTTGTAAACTTGTTCACCACCGGAGTATTAAAAAAAAAAAAAAATGTTCACCACCAGTCTCACCTCATCGCTGGGTTTGGTTGTGACCAAAAAAAATTGGGTATTAACCTCAGTACCCTCTCCCCCAGCCACAGTAAGAAGAGTTTGCTTTGTCCCTCCAGCCTTGAATAAAAGCCTTCAACTGGCTTGTTCTACCTAAGTAGGTTCATATTGAAGATCAGCTTCAAAAGACATGGTTTCATTTTTCCAAAAGATGTGTAATGTGTTTGTAGGGTGAGGTGATAATCAACCACCTCTTAACTTCTTAGTTGCTAGAATTTTCTAGGCAGCTACTCTACAGAGATTTGGCTGGAGTCGTTCCGCTTGCTGTTAGTGGCCTACTTCTCACCAGCATACCCTCTTATTGGTCATTTTCTTTGGAAAGCCGCACTGCTAGCTGCTCTCTGGGTTACCTGCTAGAGCCCAACTCTCAAATTTTTAAGGGCAAAGCAACAACCCTTCATAAGTTGGGGCATTGTATCCTATTGTCTAACATATTTTGGGCTAGAAACTACAACGGCGTCCAGGAATTTTTCAGTTGCTGATTCCTGCTAAACTGGAAAATCATCTTCTCCTCCAGGCCCATGTCTGGCACTTGATCTAGCTGCTGGGTTTCTCCTCCTGATGGGATCATTACAATGAACTTTGACGGTTGCTTCCTTTATAACCCTGGGCCACCAGCTGTAGTCCTTTCCCAAAACAGTTCTCGCTTCATCTTGCTTTCATTTCAGGGCCGGTCATGATGGCTAAATTATTTATGGCGAAGGCACAGGCCCTATTGGGGGGCTTGTGACTTTTTGGTTCTTCTTGGGATCCAATCTCTTGTAGTTGGAGACTCAGAAAATATTCTTTCATGGGCGTCGAAGACTTACACTGTGCCCATGGAGGTTGGTATTAACTACAAGTGTTTGGACATAATCAGATCATTCCAGATCACCTTCAAGCAATCTTGGAGATTAGCTAACTCATAGGTGGACACGTTAGCAAGACAAGGTGATGTGTCCCAAGGTTCTACAGTGACCACCACCCTCCGTGTTCCCTATGCGGCCTTTGTTCCATCCCATCCCCTTCTTTCCTTTCCTGCACCCTCTCGTTCTCGTTCTCTCTCTCTCATACCTTCACTCCTGATCATCCCCCACAACGTCCCCCCCCCCCCCCCCCCGCCCACACACCCTCCCCCCAAAAATAGAAGAAGAAAAAGCTAACAATTTTGTAATCACGTGCAACTTGGACATCTTGTACGATTTTAGTATAATATAGTCCAGTTTGTCCAAACGAAAGAGAGGTCTGATACCCATTGATGTGAATCACTCCTAGAGAGAGTTCAAGTAAACAATGAAGAACCAGTAGTTATTGTAGCGAGAAAAGAGCTATGGCTCTTTAATTTCTTGAACAAAAGGATTGCAAGAGATTGAATCCTTTGTCCCATTCATTCACATTACTTGACACTAAGACATAGGGACCAAGGCACATTGAAGCCAAACTTTTCCCAATTCTGACTGATTTGGATATTCAACCTTCCTTAGATACATATATATGGATTCCTAGGAAAAATGGGAATGCAATGTCCCAAAATTATGTATACTGCCAAAACATTGAAATCCAATGCTGTCAGGTTTTGCTTTGGAGGCTTTGTGGGTTTGGTAGAGAAAGCGAAGCCCTTCGGTGTTCTGCCAATTCGGGGGAAGGCTTCAGGCCTTTTTCTTTTTTGATATTAAAATAATTGGAAAGCACTTTGGTGCTTTGACTCATTGGCGCTGGTGTTGATGTCCCCTGCCATATTGGAATTTGATGCACAAATTTGAAACTTGAAAGAGAAGAAACGACGCAAGTTCCGACATTGGTGACTTGGTGTTGGTTTTTTAATCTGGAGATGTTGAGTTGAGTCATTGAGATGTGGTAGCAGGAACTGAGAGGAGTGAAAGAAGAAAAGGAGAAACTGAAGAAAACCTTAGTTTGTGAGAAAAAAACAAAAAAAGAGGGTGTTTATTCGCCCTTCTCTGAAACGGGGTTAAAATTTGAAAAATTTCAAACTTATTTGGCTATTGTTTTAAAAATATTTACTGTACATTTCTAATTTAGATATGCCCCAAGTCAAATTAAAATATCCTGAAGACCCTCTTTAATTACCCCTTGAAATGAAAAAATTATGGGAAATGCCCTCAAACAATGCCACTGAATCTCACCTCTTTGGCTAAGGAGGCTGAATCTGGCTGAAGTGGCCTGAAGACCGAATCATGCTAAAGAATAGGTCCAGGTTTTCGCTCCGTGTCTGGTGAGAAAACTGAAGTCTTTGCCGTCTCTGATCAAAAGCAAAGCCAATCAACACTGTCGAAAACACCTCACAGAATATTGGACACTTAAAAGAGGAAGAATGGCTAAAGAAGTGCAAAATTCCCCTAAGAAGCAAGCAAAGGTTTTCTTGCTTATAGGCAAGTAAGGGCGGCGGTTAAATCTCTTATTTGGGATGCTAACCTGGGTTCTGACTCTGTTCTAAGGTCTTGGTAAAGTCTCCTATTGGGAAGTGAACCTAGCTCTTTAGTCCTCCCTGCTTCTAGAAAGGTTGCAATGATTCCTGTTGAGGGCTCGCTTTTTCTTTTGCTTAATCTAGAGTAAAGGGAGATGTTTCCGAGTTCTGTCTTGTGTCACAAGGGAGCTTTTCTTTTGAGTGACCAATCATCCTCTTAGCCCAGCAAGCTTAGGCTCGAAAGCCAAGAAGCAATGGTTAGCACATCCGTTTTCTTCTCTGGCTCGAAAGCAAGAAGCAATGGCTATGTTATCAAAAGACATGTCAACTGCTGGATCCTCCCCTTTTTCTTCTCTTTGGGCTACATGTTAGTGCCTGACGGGAATTACCTTCAAGGTCCAAATATAGCCCAAGCCCATTGTATGCGTCCTTTGGTGAAGTTCCATTCCAACCTGAGTTGGCCCTTAGAAACCGAATGTGCCGATGGCTTACGATGCTCATGAGCGATCCTAAGTGATATAATCTCCTACTCAAATAGTAGCATGAGCTCAGAAGTCAGTTTACTGGAGTCTCTTGCCTCATCATCAGCGTTCTGCTTGAGCTTTGTTTAGACTCTTTGGGTTCCATGCACTCATGCATCTGAGAAGTGCATAACTCCCCTTATTTTTTGTGAGGCTCTTCCATTAACAGTATTGGATAGTCCAAGTACATATGATCACACCTTCAAATATCAGTCGTTTACGATGTAACTTAATTACAGAAGTTGGAAAGTCATGAATATGCTCCAATAAAGAGCGAAGATATCTGGCAGCCATAACGCATAAGTCTTATAAGTTAGATGATATCAAATTTATCATCCATAAACAAACTCAAACAACTAGCGTTTTTATTTTGAATAATATTTAATCCCTGATTTGTGTATGTGTGATGAAAATTGATGAATTGTGATACCATTTGTCCTATTTGGTGGTGGGGAGACCCATGAATTACTCCAACTAAGAATATATATCTCTTACGAACTTCCTGTCATCTCGACAAACTTCAAACCAAAATGACCCAAAATATGAAGATATGCACTAAGGTATGGGATAGCCAATTAACTTTTCCTTACAAAGTTGATCATTTGTTCCGTGGTCATCATCCACCAACTGTTCCGAGTCAAGACTAACCTACCGGATTTTCCACTTTTGATGACACTTTTCCTTGCATTCAGTATTTTCCACTTTGATGGCACTACACTAATTTTGAAAATCAAGACTAACCAACCAGATTTGGTTGCAGGTTTTTATGAGACCAGGATAGCATACTATTCCTGGAGGGGCGCCAAAGGCTATACGTTTTCGTCTATCCCAGATTATTGAGAGTTTCTTATCCTGTTATGACATATCTTCCTGTTTTGGTATGTATGCTAACAAGTCTCTTTTTGGTTTGTTTCTGGCTCTGTGGAATTTATATGAAATTCTGTTTCTGTGGATATTGATTGGAACACCGGTCGGATGTTGACAAGAATGCCTATTTACTAAGCGGTGTATGGTATGTAAGCATCGTTGGGTTTCACACTGGCAATCAAATGAATTGGACATTCCTAGAGAGGTCAATATTTATGCTGAAGTAGTTTCATATGGTGCCACAAATGAGTACTTGTGTCATTTTTAGAGGGTTGATGTACATAATGCCTTTTTATGAAATGCTTTTAAAGAAAGCCGGCCTGTCTGTAAATGCTTATAAACTTCAGAGATTTGTATGGGACAATAGGATTTTCATGTAAAAAAAATGTGAAAATGCATAATAGACATAACATGGAAGGTTGGTAGTTTTCTTTTGGTTGATGACCAAAATAAAAAAAGAGTTATTTCCAGATATGTGACATGGCTTCTTGATCTTATCTCAAATTTCCCATCATTCTTTTGATCAAAGTTTAAATAGCCCATTAAATGGCATATCAAAGTGGGTTTTTAATTTGTTAAAATACGCAATAGTAAAATGTTAAATAGTTCAACTGTTATGTATATTTTTATAAATTTCCCTTATTTTTTTTTTTTTTAATCTATTTACTTTATGGATGGTGTCACAAGACCATTTATCTTATCCTGCAGTCCTGGCAACAAAACCAAAAACAAGGTTGACCAGGTTCGGCCTTCGTTTGTTCACTTGAGGGCAAGTTTGCAAGCATAAAGAACACAGTCCATTATCTGGAGAAGGCCAATGCCAATGCTCTTTTATTCATGCTAAGTTTATGGTTTTGTTTTACACCCTTTTGAATGGCTACACTGGCCATTGGTTACACAACTGTGTAACCCTGCTGACAACTGGTTACCCAGGGGGTGGTGCACTGGCTCATTGGCTATACATGGGCAGTCCTATGAATAGCCAGTCAACAACACTGCTAATCATCTTAGTGACAATTATCGTTACTGGAACATTATCGGTGGAGAGTTTTTTCAGGATACTATTCATTTTATCTTTTTTATCGGGAGTTTCTTGGATAATTATCCAACTTGAGTATATCAAATTAGTAAAACATACATTATGAATACATTTATTGATATTAATAATTATGGATTCAAATGAGAATGTGTAAAACATACATTATGAATACATATTTATTAATATTAATAATTATGGATTCAAATGAGAATGTGTTCTAGGCAGAGGTGGTATGGGTGGCAGGTTCCACAGCATGGCATCTAGAGTTCCATTCTTACTAGTTTCCTAGTTAACATTCAAGGAGAAAAAAGAATAATTTAAATTTTACATAATTAAAAACATAAATATATTTAAATTTTTTTATTATGGATAAATTTGACCATACTTTATAATGTGTGATGAATTTGACAATACTTTATAAGGTACATCAAAATGAAATCAGAAAAAATTGATTATCCAACTTATTAGCTTTTCTGTACATATTCATTATTAGTTCCTTGCAAATTGCTTCCAATTTTTCTTTATTTAGTTTTAGAGCTACTTTTAGGTAAGCAACTCGTGTCTTTCCAAATTCATACTGCTAATTTTGCTTTCAAATTACATATGTTGTTATAACGAGCTTTTCATTATGATAATAACAGGGTGCCCTGAAATATGGCATTTAATTTAATATACTGGGATATTATTGGAAGTTATTGTGTGCATTAGAGATTATTTTGATAAAATAAAGATAAAATGAAATTATCGGGGATAATTGTCACTAAGCTGCTCATGCACGGGTGGTTTACCCATCCCACGTGCTCCACCTTAGGATCAACATCAGACCCATCTCTGCGCCATTACAACACTTCGAATCTGATCCCTTGGCTTACATTGGTCGTGGTTCAGCGAAGAGCACTACAACTGTTCCTGCTTGTACAGGGAAATTAAAATACATGTCTGTCCAGCCAGTTGCACCAGCATGGTTTAGGTTGCTGTCGCCATGGGTTGTGTGCCATGTTTTCCATGCTTTGCTTGTAATCATCCTTTTAGTCTGTGAGTCAGGCTTGGCATTATGGATGCATCCATTAATCCTTTTCTACTTCTCAATGCCCTGAGAAAGGTTGATTTTTACGAGGTTGAGAAAGCTTCTCACTGAATTTTAGTTGCGATAAAGCTAAGCATCCCATCAGTGCCATTAGCTGTCAATACGACATCTAGGCAAAAATCTTGGTCTTTTTTTTTTGCACTTGTCGCTCCTTCCAGTCAAATTTGTACCCTTTAACAGTTCAATCCGTATGGGTTTCCCCTCCTCTTATTCAGGCATAACATTTTTTTTTTTTGTTTTTGAGAAGGCTACTTCACTTTATTGATAGAAAAGCGTGATTACAAAAAGATCAAGTCAGCAAACAATCGAATGTAATTGAGCTTTGCAAAGATACTCCTCGCTTTGCCAACCATCTGCAACATCATTCGTCTCTATGTATACATGCCTGAAGGACACCTCCCTCCGATTACAGAGCTCCTTATCTGTATCCAAATTGTTCCAAGTTTTCAAGCCAGTCTAGACTCCTTATTGCACCAATTAATCACATTCAAAGAGTCCTTGTATATAACGATGTCCATTATATGGGTACAACAATTCTAAAATAACTATCAAGAACCATACTCTAAACTTTAACCCTACCATTTAATGTAATTGACAAGGAATCCAATTAAAATCCGTCGGGAACATTGGCTTAAGCGGTGTCCCTTGCTCAATGTGGCTTTCCAACATTTAGAAGGAAGTTAGTGGCAACTTGCTAGTAGCAATGTTCTTAAAGAAATCATCAACAGCGATGGCCTTGCTTGAATAGTTTGTAAGTTGCACCTTTCTTGTCATTTGGTGATGCAAGTTACAAACTTCAAGGGTTATATCTTTTCTCGTGTTGGTCATTGATGGTAATTCTATTACGATACAAATGTTCATGATATAGAGGTTCATGCGAACTCTATTTTTCGCATCTCTTTCGTTGGGTGTGTTACGAAGTTCGAGAAATTTTTTTTAAAACTCTGAGTCTAATCAATGATATGCTCACAACCACCCTATTTAAAATCTGAAGGATAAAAGTGATTGTGACCTCGTTATACTAAAAGTAAGAAGTCTTTATGTATACTTTTCCTTTAATTTTTTAGTCATTACAATAGTAGAACCAGCTATCAGCATGACTTTTGACGATTGACTAACATTGAAAAAAAAAAAGGAGCGTGTTTAGAATTCAAAAGGTGATGTGTGCATGCTTTACACTCTTTATTCTTTTGTTAAATATTATATAGAATACTCTTAATAACAGATCACATAAAAGTTATGGTTGTAATGTCACATAGATCACAAAGCCTGACTTTACTACCTCAGTGTCATATCACTTTCTGAGTTTGCTATTATAGAATTGAATTTTATCAGCTACATTTCCAAAAGGGTATCGGCATTAGGTGTTTGCTTAGGTAGTAAAGAAACAATCAATGGTTTGTTAAGCTCTTATGTTGCATTTTTTCATAAGTTATTTCAGTTAAATTTTATTTCTAAATCCTTAACAGGTTAGGAATGCTTTTTGTTTGGTATAAAGTTTTCCAACAAAGCGGTGGTTAGGCATGCTTCAAACCATTTGCAAAGATGGTGGTATATCTTTTCTTTTTGGGTAGGCAACCTGGGATAGGCAAGAGCCTTATCAGTGCATTAGTTTTTCAAAATGGTTACAGTAAAAGTGATATGTGAGAATGACTTTACATAGGTACCAAAATCCTCATGTGTATTAGTTTGTCAAAAAGGTTACAGTAAAAGTTAATTTGTGAGAATGACTCTACATACGTACCAAATTCCTCGTGTGATTCTTAAAGTTAACTACCAGCCAGATTGGTTGGTTAGACTAATTAATATATACAAGGCATCATCCCAACACTTCAGTTCTGTCAGATTTTGCATTTGTTTACTCATTGGAACACTGCCAGTTAGATTATAAGCGTCCCATTCTCGGGAAGAGTGATAATCTTGTTTTTTTTCTCTCCATCTTTTCCACCCAAACTTGCATCTTAGATAGGCTTTTAAAATGTTCAGGGTTAATAGAAGTTTCCAGTTGTATCAGAAATTTGCCTGAATATTTGTGAAGGGACCATCTATATGAGCTGAAACTTATATTTTTGGCCTGAATTTTAATATCAGTAAGAAATTGAATATTACGATATCTTGCGTAACTGTACAGAAGTTGCAGCAGCAATTTTCCAGCTTCATGTGAATTTTAATTACAATTCATGCATCGAAACGGTAGTAAAGTTTGGTTGAACTGCTAAAATCTAGAAACTGGCGACCATACCTCTAAATTTTCGAAATTGACTGAAATTCATTGTAAACCCAATTTAGGATCCATAATTTCTATGGTACTATGTGGAAGAGAGCCGTACTGTTAACAATATGATGCTAAATTGTATGACTTGGTGTATGAATCTAGCCCGGTTATGGTACATAATGTGTTTTTATGAATATGGTTCTGATACTTAAAAATCTAGACCATCAAGTTAGGTGAATTGGAATATGAAATATTGTGTAGCTCTGGCTTTGAAGCGAAAAGGCAGTAATCTGATCCTCAATTACATTTGTCTGCTCAAATTGTAGACTGACCTTCAAGATCACCTCTTACAATATTTAGATTTATGATGCTGAAATTTAAGGAAAATATGCAAGAGTCTCTTATCTTCTACACCGTCAACATTTTCTTACTGTGCTTGGAATTTCAAACATTTGGTGGAAATTTGGTTTCTGTCACTGGTCAATTCTGCTTGCATTTGTGATGACTCTTCTATGGGCCTCTCCTTTATTGATTGCCATGGAGATTCCAATTGTATCTGGGCCAAAATATATCCAAAGTTCGGCCTGAATTTTCCTCAGATAAGAAAAGATTGTCCAAAAGACCAATTTCTAAAACATAAAATGATTATCCGCCGGGGTTTGAATTTTTCATCCTGCTCACGTAAATTTGGTAAAATTAATCATATTTTTCCAAACACAGTAATTTCCTTTCTTTTGCTTTCATTATTTCTGATTTTTAAGGTGTTCACATATCTTCAAGATCTGTACTATTTTTTGTGCTACAAATTATGAATTCAGTAGTGGAAATTGATTTTACTGATATCAGATAGATTTCCCATGGCTAGATTGTTTTCCAAACGAGGTATCTATATGAGGCTTTACGTTTTTTCTTGAGAAATTGGCCATATAAAAACTGCGTCCTCTTTGACGAAACTATGGTTTGAGGGTCTGATATCTCTCTTAAGAGAGCTTATAGATTTTTCCCATGGATTAAATGGAAAGGCTGCGGACCGCAAAGGTTGGGATAAAGTTCAGATGATGATGATGGAATAAAAAAACCATGAGGTTTGAAGATATATTTTTCATGGCCGTAAAATGATGATGGAATAAAAAAACCATGAGGTTTGAAGATATATTTTTCATGGCCGTAAATCGAGAGAACAACTTTTAACCATCCAATCCAAATAGAGATACAAAAGAATAAAGGCAGGGTGGAGATTAAGAAATCTACCCCCCATTCATCATAATATTTTGATCCTCTTTCAAAAATATAAAAAGTTTTGCTCTTTTCTACCAAGAGTATCTAATTCCTCACCGACCAAATCGCACGTGCTAATTAACTACATTATCTCACTAAATTCCTAAATTTAAAGAAATGGACGGTTGAGATACGATTGTAGTGTACATGAGGATTGACTTTAGTGGCAAACGAAAGTGAGGTGCGTAAGATGAGAGAGAATCATAGGAAATTCTAAGTTTGGACCATCTTTTGTCAAAGTTCCCAGTCAAAACTAGCCGTTAGCAGTAGAAAGGGCCGTTACTTTTTCAAAAAGCAGTTTGCCCTTTAACTTTATCAGCTGAAATGCTTCCTTGACTAGAGTCAATCTCCCTCGTGCTCGTAAGTCATATATACATACATGGAGATGGAGACCGTATTACAACCACTTTTACTAGCCAAAACAAGTGGACCGACGACTTCTCTTACGATATTGGGTGGAATGAATACCCGGCATCTTCACCATTGATCTTGTAATTAGACTGCAATTGCAAAGACTGGAGAAGAGCCATACATAATCCATAGGATTATCACACCCCTCCACTCTCTCTGTCACCATAGAACAGTGTAGGAAAAATCATTCTCTAATCGAACGTTTCCGGTTTTGGTGAACCGGCCGAGTATTCCCTTATTTTCAAAAATTCAAAACAAATTATACAAAATTCCAAAAAATAAGGGATTTTATTTATAGTACATTTTTAATGTTTTTCATCATTTTGGAAAAAAATTTGAATTCTTTTTTACCATTAATACTTATTTGTACATTTTCTCATCTTTTTTGAAAAATTTCAAAAATACCCTTGGGCACAAATCAATCGTTTAAAACTCGTTTTTTAAATGAATTTTCAACTTTTTTTTTTTGACCAAAAATACCCTTGGGCACAAATCAATCATTTAAAACTCGTTTTTTAAATGAATTTTTAACTTTTTTTTTTTGACCAAAAATACCTTTGGGCACAAATCAATCGTTTAAAACTCGTTTTTTAAATGAATTTTCAACTTTTTTTCTTTTTTTTTGGATGTGCTTTGTTTGAAGATGCTTTAAATATATTTTTTATATTTTATTATTTTTTTTTTATACTTTTTTATTTTTTAACATTTTTTTTTACCGTCTAGGATTTGACCGGTTAGCCCAATTGACCGCTTTCGACCCTATGTCTGGTTAACCATTTGGTTTGATTTTTCCTACGCCGCCGTAGGTCGTTTTGATGGATAGATTTTCGTTGGATAGTTTTTTGTCATGGTCCTTGGGTTCGTATATATTATTATTTAAGTTTTCGGAAAATAAAAGGGAATTACTTGGAAAAGTATTGGGAAATTATAAAAACTATCCGATTTTTTATCAGAAAAAAATATTTTTGAAAACGTCATTCATACCGAAATTTTTTCTTGTTGACCTTTTGTTAGCTAAAATATCTTACCTATTGTTAGCTAAAATATCTTTCACAGCTCTAATACATTCGTGAAGGTCATCACTGTTCTATCATTACGGTGCTGCTTTGAAGATGAAGTGTTAAGGTAGCAAAAGATGAACGGTAAAAAAGAAGGGTATAAACGTGTTTTTTTTTTAAAAAAAAAATTTAATGGGAAAAGTTTATATAGAGCCGAGGCTCTAAACAATCAAATTGGAGCCTACCTCAAAACATTTCACTAGGATTGGTTGTTTTGATGCCCAAATATCTTCAAATTGATCATCTCAAATCAAGATGCATGGACACGTGAAAAAAAATAAATTTCAAGTTTTGAAAATAATGCATCTTGTAAGGCATTTTTGGACAGTCAATTTTCAAGATTTTCAATATTTTATAGATCTGTTCGATCTACACTATTTTTCAAGTTTTAAATTTTATAATTAAAGATGAAAATATAATTTAAAGCTATGACAAAGATTTTCAGTATTGAAACCACATTTCTTAATACTATTTGAAGGCGTGCTTTATTTTGATTGTTTAGAGCTTCAGCTCTATACAAACCGCACCATTTTTGAATTGTTGAAAAAAAAAATTTACCTTTAATAATTTTTCAAAAGTAAATGGTCCACGGGTACTTCAGGCGTTGAAGGGAACAGAGAGGGAGGCTATGGTCAAATTCTTTAGAAAAGGGGATATGGACGCGCATTAACCATGGGGAACCCTGTTCTGGTTAGGTAGTAAAGCAATGAGAACATATTCATAGAGAGAGTAAAGGGGAGAGTGGCCCTCCCCAAGGGCACTACGTCCTACCCCACCCAACCCTAAAAAACGAAGCATGATTGAATAAAACAAATACGAAAAAGGTTTAAGACGTTTCAGTCAGAGAGAGAGAGAGGAGACATTATGATATATGGGTCACTCAATTGTAGATTCGAAGGTTACCTGGTTTTGGTTACCTGGTTTTGGTTAAGTTTTCACCTGTGTTCGTAAAAATAGATGCGTCGATCTAGAACCGCCTGAGTTTTTTCGGACTTGTCCATTGCATGTTTGGTTGAGCCTGGTTTTGGTTGTCAAGCCTGGGCTTTTCAAAAAAATTATTAAAGAAATTTTTATTTCTAATGTGTTTTTTTATGTTTTCTATCATTTTAGCTAAGATTGTAAAGTATTTTGGCAGTAAATACTCATTTTTACATTTTTCTTTATTTTTGGATTATTTCTAAAATACTCTTAATCATAAATTGATTTTTCAAAATCTATTTTTTCACTACCTTTTTAACTTCAATTTTTTTTGTTTATTTTAGGGAAATGATCATAAATATATCTTAATTTTCGTCTAGTTAAAAAAAAATCCTAATAATTTTCGTCTATGTAGAAAAAAAATCCTAAACTTTGATAAACCTCTCCTACACCGTTTTTTTTTTCAATTATGAGCATTACCATGAAGCACAATTAAAGTACCATAAAAACTAACCCATAAAAATTAAACATGTTATACGCCATTTTAAATACCGTAAAGCCACCCATGGTATATTGCATTTACCTATGTTACATGACCCTCGCCTAAACCCTTTTCTCCTTTTGGTCATATTTATTTCTATCATCTCTATAATTTTTCTTTATGTTTATCTCTTCTTTCTTTTTAAATTTTTTTTTACGTTTATTTCTTCTTTATCTCTCTAATTCTTTTGAATATTTATCTCTTCTTTCTCTCTCTAATTTTTTTATATCTTTTTTCTCTCTCTAACTCTCTCTCTACTTCATCAACTCAATAAACGCAATTCCAACGCGACACGACTATGACTCCGTTTAATTTTCATAGGAGATGGGGTTGAAGGGAGTTTTTATAAGAGAGGGTAAAGTACTCACAAGTTGTTATACAAATCTCCTTCGGGAGGGAAAGAGAGTTAGAGAGAGAAATAAAAGATAAATCTTAAAAAGAAACAGAGAGAGAAAGAAGAGATAAACATAAAAAGAGTTTGAGATGAAAGAGATAAATATAAACAGAAAGAAAAAATGGTTTACGGCAATTTCAAGTACGGTATAACATGGGTTAGTTTTTACTCTACTTAAAATATTATATAGCATGGGTTAGTTTTTACAGTACTTTATACTGCTAGCGTGAATGTTATTTGGTAAAAAAACATGCATAAAATTGAAGAAAAAAAGTATAGGCGAGGTTTACGAAAGTTCATGCTTTTTTCTAAATAGATGAAAATTAAAGTATATTTGTGATAATTTTTTTTTATTTTAGTTTAAATATACACTTCATATGTTTTTAAATTTTGTTTGTAGTTTTGATTTTTTTAACACTTTTTAGCCTGGCTGGTACTGACCCAACTAGCTGGTACTTGCCGGACCCGGTGCGGGTTATTTGAGCCATTCCAAAGCTGAGTACCGTGCCCAAGTCGTGGTTTCCTACACTGGTTTCCGTTGATAGATAATCCTGTGGTACCATGGTGTCCATTTCCTTACCCTTCTTTGGGGTGAGAACCAAAGAATAAAAAGAAAAAGGAAGAGAGAATGAAAGAGACAGATTTGATTTTTGTTAAGAAAGAGAGAGGAATCGAAGGGTCTAGGTGACAGTGTTGTGTACGGTTGGAGGGCATAAAAATAAAAAGAAGACTGTTGAAGGAACCTTGGTTGCCTGTCCTTTTGTGTTCCGGCTCAGGTTCTGCTTCAAAATGCAAATCATCAATCAACTTGGGCATCCAGGTTCCAGGCAGTCCATTTGTGTGGTGTACCATACACCTTCCCCTTGGCCCTTGGAGAGAGAGAGAGAGGGGGAGAGCTTTCTTTTGAATTTGATCAAAAAGCTTGATTCTATTTTTACCACGGGTAGGGGACCAATCCCTGCTGAATTAACAAAAAACAAAAGGGAGAAATTGTCGCATTTGTAAGTAGACTCACTCTTATATTTACGAGGCATCAAACATCCATAACATCCCTCTTAAATATGGATGCAAATAGGTGGTACCTAAAAAAAAGTTAAAACTAATGGTCTAAATATTTTTTTCATAAAATTATCAATTTTAGTTTTTAAATTTTATTTATTTTTATATATTCATGTTCTCCATATTAGACTTTTTAATAAAAAGGCCTAAAATCCATCTAAAAAATATATTTTTAAGAGTGGACTTATTTTGATACGAGTCCTAGGACTCATAGACACTGTATTAAAAAAAATATTCTTTGGGAAATTGACCAAACTCATGTTTTCATTTCAAAAAGGAAAAATACCGTTGGGAACACACGTTACACTCTTGTGCAATAATTTCTCAATATTTTTGTGCAAACAAAATGCTATGTTAGGGTACTCCTGCACATAGAGTATTTCCTTAACACATAGAATATTTTCTTAATGTACGCAATAATCTGGATACAACCTTAATTCTTTTAAGCAGAGTTCACTAGGCTATTCGCCATTGTCATCCATATAGAACATTAATTGCTTTTTAACCACTATTAAAATGCCACTAGTTTCTTATAAAACCATATACTCCAATAACAAATGAATGTTGAGTACATGAATGCTCAATGCACATGAGTAACTTAACGAAACCTTATATAGGAAAGACTCCATGCATAGGAGTACCACCAATAAACCCTATTTGTATATATAGCACAATGTCATCTAAACGATTATAGTTTTGTAAAGTGTAATTTTGTCTCAACACGAGAGAAAAGGCGGGTTTTTAATCCCACTTTATCAAATTAGAATAAGAGAGTCAAGTACATATATTCATGGGATAAATTAGAGAGAATGTCTATGTAGAGCAATGATGGGCATAAGGGTATTTGAGTCACTTTGTAGTGCTTATGAGCGGGGTGTCTAGGTGGCAATGGCCCGGTGGCTTGGCCCCAATCAGCCCGGCCTTAAAAACTAGGTTCTGGATTGGCCCTGATAGGGCTTGGGTCCGGGCTTTTGATTTTATTTGGTCCGGAACGACCTGATAGTGCTAAATCTAAGCTTCAGCCATGGCCTCTTTGGCCCAATCAAGGTCGTGCCAGGCTTGGGCCATGGCCTCTTTGGCCCGGTCAGGGCCGTGCCAGGCTTGGGCTGACGCTATTTGTGTGCAATGAACCAAACATTCATATTCCAACAACTACGAAGCTATTTGTGTGGATTGAACCCCTTCCCCTGTTGGGGGGATTTTGACTAAGGTAATTCCCAAAAACCGATTGCTATGAAACCCAAGATACTGTACTTGTAGAGTAGACCTTAGTCCACTATATCTAATAGACCATAATCCTTGGAAAAACCACTAAATCTAGCCAAATTCAACAAATTATTTTCAAATCTATAAGAAGATATCCCGATTGATCCAGAATTATCCATAACAACCGACATAATTCTAGAATACTCATAAAATCTTAGATGGCGAGCCTGAAATGGTATTGGAATTGAATCAGACCACCACTAGACTTAAACCGAAAAGTCTACAAACTCATATGCACTGGGCCTGAATCAACGACGCATGGCATTTCGTTAGGCCCAGTGGGCCCAATGAAGCGACTGTTCTAAGGTCTTGACAAATCTAGAAATTATGGAGCGTGGTTTGGGGTCTTCTGCTAACTGTTTGGGACCTTCTGGAGTGATTTTGGCTCTCAATTTGATCCAATCAGAATCCATGAAAACCTAATCCCAATAGATTTAGAATTCTAGGGATAATTCTAGAAGGCCTAATCTTAATTGAATTGATGCCTAATTTGAAACCTATATAACCCCCCATCTAATCCTCTTTCAAACTCAGACCTTAGACCTAAAATCCATTGAAAACCCTACGAGCCTTAAAAATCCTTATTTCGAAGGGTGTTCTAAAATTCCCAATACCGATGTTCAAATCATAAGGGCACCCAACTTTTGTAAACGGGACTGTTTGGGATTGCTCAACATTCATATGAGCTCTTTCTCATAGTTTTAGTTTTCTAGCCTCAAAAGCAGGCAAGGCCCTCGTCCCACCTTTCATAAGCAACTTGGGATTTATCTAGGTACCCATTAAACCTAGCTGGGTTTATAGCTTTTCCCCTAAGCCTTGGCCTACTGATAGTTCTATTAGGTCAAATCTTTTTCGAACCTTTTCTTGTGCTCTTGTGTGCATTCTTAGGGTATAGTAGCTATGTCAATAGTTCGAGTTTACTCAGACATTGAGTCCACTGCTTCATCAAAGCCAAAGGTGTTTTTGGTAATATTCCATGGACCTACATCCAGAATCATCTCGAGTCTAGTCCAGTGGGTCCATAATTTGCCGCTCTGGGCTAAATGTAGGAATTCCGAGGCACCCCTACCCATGAGGTCCATGTTTCCATGAAAACTGTCAATAGTCAAGGTATTAGACGTGGGGCCATCCTTCAGGAGTCCAATATCCTTTCCAAGTCCAAACACAAGGGTGGGTAGCGGGGGGCTTTGATATTCCTGCCTTTTTCTAATACCATTTTCCCAACTCACCAAACCCAAAAGTAAAGTTCAAGATGGGCAGGTTCCATCTCCACCCATTCCCATAAACACACAAGGTCAAACCTATCGCATGACAAGTTCAAATCTATTGCACCACAAACCCAGGTTTAGCCAACTCCACCTGTCCCACGAACCCAAATCATCCCACCAGTTCAAACCTACCAGGTCCAGTCCATTCCAGTTGCTCCTCCAGTCCAAGTTAACCAAAACCACCTAGTTGATGGAACCATAATAGGCCAATCGACTGAGTTAGTCGAATTGAAAATTTTCAAGTTGCTCCTCCAGTCCAAGTTAACCAACCTGTGTCGGGCAACCACCTAGTTGATGGAACCATAATAGGCCAATCGACTGAGTTAGTCGAATTGAAAATTTTCAAGATACATTGGCTATAATTAGGTATGATATTTTACCTGTCAAGGATATCTTCAGGAAAGTGGAAATGGTGACAATACGGTTTAGTAGAAATGGTGAGCCTGAATTCCATGTGATCGCTTATCTTCATATCTCAAGCAAAGCCAAGGTTCTTATTGAAATAGCTATAATCCAGGAGAATTGTTAACCGATTTCGATATTCTGTTCCAAGATATGGCAATAAAGGTCTTCGACTGTATGCTCTCCGCACCCTCCAAGATTATTATGGCTTTTGAAAATGCATTACCCAAGTATATGATGTTTTTCAGCCATGGCTAGGCCCTACTCCTTTGATTCCCTTAAGATAATTAAATGCTATGAGTGGGCAAAGGATAAGGGTAATTCCATTAGAATTCAGCTACAAGGCACACTAAAGTAAGAGCTTCACCATGATGAAGCTTTATATGGCAATAACATCAATAAGGTCATAATCAATGAACCAAAAACTCAACCCACGTCTGAATAGCCTTTGAAACAACTTAAGAATAGCTCAAGGGGCATTAATGCCCAAGGAATCACAAATACATATGGTCCTTTTAACAAGGAGAAAAAAAGAGCCTAGCCATTTAAAAAAGAAACTGAAGAACTAAGAAACTCAGAGTGATTTCACGTTTGATGATTTAAGGTTCAAAAGGGGCAATTCAAATGGTATCAAATAGGGATCTGTCAACCACCATCAAGAATACTCTGGATACCAACTTTTTAAAGAAATAAGAAAACTACTGAGATTCGAATCTCTCAACCATTTGGAAAATGAAGAAGTGATCATGCTTTCGAGGGGATATGAGGACGTCTTGATGTGGTCATATAGCAAAGTGTCAACAAAGGAATCACCCCGAATTTCAATCAAATCAAGAGGACCTCACTTATAATTAGCAAACCTAGAGTCAAAGAGAAGTCGCAAAAAATTCCAAGGTCTTACGAACCCGTCAATGTAAAATTACAAAGTGGATTAAAATAAAAAAAAAAAAAAAAAAAAAAAAAAAAAAAAAAAAAAGGAGAAAATAAGAAAAGGGAAAATTTCTGGTGGACTATAAATTTGAAAGAAACCCAATGGAAAAATAAAAAAAGGTAATGAAGAGAGAAAAATAAATACCAAAAAAAAGTCAAGGAGCCCTAAAAAATTTAAAGCAAAAATGAAATAAAGGATAAGTTAGAAGTTCCAAATAAAGGATAAGTTAGCAAAATGAAATAAATGATAAGTTAGAAGTTCCAAGTCAAAGTTGGTACAATGCAAAAGTAATTTATAGGGCATAAACTTGACAGACCATAGGAAAGAATATATCCAAGTCAACCTCACGAACCCTGAGCATCTGAGCTTCAAAGTATTGGTGGTGCGGGAACAAAAGGGGAAGTACTTCGCACCTTGCAGGATATTGGTTTGTTCAAAGGCTTCGAAGATCTCCTTTTTGGGTCGTGGCATGAGGATTAGGATTTGAAGATGAAGGAGTACCTTATGGTTCTCGGTCTTGATCGTCCCAACAAAGGTTGGGCTAAATTATATGACCCATGATTTCAAAAGTACTTTCTTTCAAAAAAAAAAAAAAAAAAAAAACTCTTCTCAAAATC
This sequence comes from Amborella trichopoda, assembly GCF_054954075.1. Taxonomy (NCBI): domain Eukaryota; kingdom Viridiplantae; phylum Streptophyta; class Magnoliopsida; order Amborellales; family Amborellaceae; genus Amborella; species Amborella trichopoda. The sequence goes on from NC_142339.1 coordinate 47,409,021, forward strand.
TTTTTCTAAAAGTTTCTAAAAATGCTACATGATAGCAAGAGCCTAAACTACGAACTAGTTTTTATTTTTTTTTTAAATCTCTCCTCATAAAAGAAAGAAAAAAAGAATATCAAATTTTGTTAGTTTTAATTTATTTCGTTAAAATTTTAAACTAGGTGATCTGTTATTAGAATATCAAATATTCATGCTACTGAGTCTTAAAACTATGCAAAGGACTGGCGACCAAGCTTTTGCATAGTTTTAAGACCTCTATTGCGATGCTAACTGCTTTCATAAGGGAGATCCATAGGGTGTCGTCCTCACATAGTTGATAGGCTTTGAGTCAAGACTCCAATGTTTAAACCTTATGGGTAAACTCCTTTTATATTACGAGAAATCTCATTCAGTGACAGGAGGTGATCTTGGCTGTAGAATATTCCCACCTGGCATACTACATGTATAGATATTGGCTGCCGACATAAATGAAGGGTCAAGTCATCTCCAAAAACTTTAGAGAGAGAGAAAGAGAGAGAGAGAGATATCATGCCTTAAAAATGATTTGCCGTAAGTTTCGAATCAATTTCCTGAATATCATGATGGAGTCGACGGTTAGGCCATAGTTTGGCGAGCTACAAACTTGGATTATGAACCAAATCGTATCCAATTTATATGATTCTTGGACCACATGGATATGGGGCCTCATTAAGCATATCAGCGAGGTTCCACGTTGATTTGAATTTGATGAGGTTTGACAAGGTCCGACAGTTAAATCCCTCTTTGAAAGACAACAAATATAAAGACATATTACTGTATCTAAACTCCTCCAATATCATGTAGATAGGTATATAGAGGTCAAGGGAATATAAATCCCAGAGTTGGTTTTCAATTGAAATGATTTGATAATCTTTCAATTATCGACCGGTCTTCAAGATGTACAATGACCGACTGTAAGGATTTTCAAAGCATATAATGGTGTAAGGATTTTCAAAGCATATAATGGCCTTGCATGGAAAGCCTCCACTCTAGTACACCCAATTATCATATTTGAAATGTATCCCTCGAATTTATCATGAAATCATATCTTTTGATCTTATATTATGAACCATCATCTGTCAAATGCATGGACTTGACGTCCGCTTAATACTACCCTCTGAGATGATCCATTGAATTCATATGTGGATCTTTTAAGAGTTTGCATCATGTCTCAAAAATACACCCAACAACAATTCTGCATCACGAGCATCGAGTCATAGGTGGAGTGTTGAGATCATTACTAACTCCCTATAAAGTAGGAGTTAGCAATATTAAGTAGTTAAATAAGATTAGTTGGTTTCTATCTTGTGAGAGCTTAATTATTAGTAAGTACTATTATTTATGTTAGTTAATGATTTGTAGAGGTGAATTAGAAAGTTGTTAGATAGGCCTTAGGCAATTTCTATTTTGGTAGATCCTCATCACACAATCACGCTTCCTACATACATAAACACACATGGAAAATACTTAAAATATTCACGAGTGAACTTTTACAGTATTTAACTCAGGACTCTTGACTGTATAAAGTCCATCAAATGGTCACAATTGTTTTATAGTTTTTTAATTTTAATATTTTTTATAAATCACATTAACCTCAATTTTTTGTGAGTATGTGCTCCTCATTGAGTGGCACCCAAATAAAATCTAAAAAAGTGATTCAAATAATAAAAATGATCAAATTAACCTTATGAACATTTCAGGTGTGTTTGTAGCATTAATTTTTTAATATTTTTTGATATTTTCTTTTTTACGAGATCTTAGATGTACACGTACCCCAAATTTCTGATAAATTGGATTTGCCAAAATATTAAAACTCAAATACTATTAGACAATCACAACAGTTGTTAAACAACTCACACCCTATATCAGATAAATTGGATTTGTCAAAAATATTAAAATTCAAATTCTATTAGAAAATCATGACCGTTGCAGACTTTGGATGGTGTTGAACCATAAGTGAAGTACTGTAAAAATTTTATTATTAATATATATATAGTTGTATAGTAATATGATGCAATAACCTTCAAAACCCATGTTAGAGCCATTTGTTTGATCCAAATTTTAAAATATACACTCTTTCCATTATAATGAACAATCATAAAAAATACAAATTTGAAAATGCAACCTAAAAAGTCCTTTTTTTTAGCCCAACTAACATGCGCCATCCATTTTGTGAGATGCTTAGATCTAGGCCTCAAAATGATCTTTTTTCTTTCCAAAATTTTTAGATAATTTTATTAACATTTGATTAACAATGTTAAAAAAATAAAAATTTGAATTCATAAGGGCCTAGATCTTGAAATTCATCAAATGGACGATCTAGATTCATTGTTGGAGGGGATTCATCTTGACCATATATAGGGGGCAAATTATATATTTTTTTTAAAGATTAATTATTGAGATGAAGAGAGTGTGTGTGTAAAATTTTGGGTTATACAAATACTATAAACATGACTTTCTAGAAGTGTGGTTGCATTATACTATGATACAACCGTTGTATGATACATTATTTCTCGGACTTGAAATCTTATTTTCTTTTTATATCCATACATCTTGATGTCAAGATGATGAAATAGAGGGTTTTCCAACATCAAAAGAACCTTTTATGATGGATTTTTGAGGTGCACCTTTAATTCAACATTTTAAAGTTGCGACCTTATATAAACTTTATTTTATATATATATATATATATATATATATATATATATATATATATATATATATATATATATATATATATATATATATATATATATATATATATATATATATATATATATATATAGGGAAAAGATGGGATTCACTTAAAATTTCAAGTGATTTGGATCTGTAAAAAAAAAAGAAAATTCAAGCACTACCAGACATTTGTGATCGTCAGATGGGCCCAGATTCGTTGGGCTCATATGTTCATATGAGCTAGTGGGCTAATCTCATCTTTTCCCATAATCTCATTATTTCCCATATATATATATAGTTATGTTATGCTAGGGTGCTCACATTATGGAATAATTTATCATTCTACTCAACAAATTTTAGTCACTTCTACACCATTGTTTTGTATATTAAGCATTTTTTAATAGGGATATTTTTGGTAATTAGGAGGGGCATGATATCATCTAATGGGGTGTGACATCACCCACATAGAGCACACTAGTGGCGTTTAATGGTCTATGTGGGTGATGTCATACTCCATAATATCACACCCCTCTTAATGACCAGAAATATCCCTACTAAAAAAAGGTTCCATGTACAAAAGAAGGGTATATAAGTGTCCACATTTATTGAGTAGAATGATAAATTACTACATAGTGTGAGCACCCTAAGGCGATCTTAAAAAAAAATCAAAACAATTATAAAAAATCTAAAAATAAAAACTTTATTTGTAATATATATTTTGATGTTTTCTATCGTTTTGGTAAGGATTGGAAAGTATTTTGGTCATGAATACTTATTTTTATCTTTTCCCTTCTTCTTAGGTTATTTCTTAAATACCTCCCATCATAATCTATTTTTAACTAATTTTTTAACCTCCTTTAGATTTTTGTAAATTTTACTTTAAAGATATTTTTCCTATTTTTTGGGGGTTTTTGTTTTTTTTTAATTATTTGTTAACATTTTTTTGCTTGAACCAGTGTGTCGAGACTTGGCCAATTTATTTTGGCCCGTCCCAATGGAGAGACGAGTTTTGGGCTAGTAGGTTGTACACTATGTTTATGAAGTATATTTATATTAATATGTGAAGCTTAGGTAACATATGATTGAAATGCTCCTTGGCCATACTTTGCCTAACTCGGGGCAAGGAAATCGAACGTGGCACCAGTTATCACGCGCAGCGCCGAGTCCCGTCCCCGAGTCGTGGTTTTATTCACTGCTTTAAAGTGTGGTGGTTTGAATAAGAAGAGTATAAAGCAAGAGATCATTGAGTGTTTATTTATTTAATTTTCCTTGTGCAGGATCGTTCTACTCGTGACTCATACATTTCATTAGTACGAGCAGGGATTTTCAGGGATCTTGGTTTCTTCGTATCTCGAAAATAAAATTCACCCTAAACTCATTGAATTGATTTCTATTGGTAGCTAGAAAACCCTAATAAACTCTCCTCGAAAGAGGAACATCACTCATTTTTCCTATAAACTATCTACCATCCAAAATGCATTAATTCTGTTTATTATTTAAAAAAAGAAAGAAAATAAAAAGGAGCATGACGTAAGCAATGAATACATACGTAGAACCGAGCCCAGGAATCCATGCTGCCAAACCCTGCTCTCTCTTTCACGCACACGTCAGAGAGACAGAGGTTCCAATATTCAAAAACTATTTCAATTTCAACTGAAAGAGAGGGATACTTCCATCTCTTTCTTATTTACGGGAGTCACTTTCGCTTTACCTGACAGTTTAATTTGAGTAATTTATGTGTGGACAAAAAAAAGGAAAACTACGAAATGCGGAAGGTCCGTCAACCTGTATTTTTATTAATTTTTTTAAAATTGCTCCTTGGTAGTTTTTTTTTAATTTATTTTCGTTAATAGGGTACTGTTCTTGTGTGAGGGGAAGTGCCCAGTCCAGAAGGTAGTCTCAAGTTAGTATCCTCAAACCACCTTATTTCTTAACAAACAAATGAGCTAATATGGTCTGAGGATGCCAACCTCAAACAGCCCTGAAGAGCACCAAAGAAGGCGGTATGAGAATGGGCAAGTTGGACTGTCTTTGAATGCTAAACAAAGTCAATCTTTGTGGTCCTAGGATGCTTTCTTGAACACCACAAAAGGCAGGCTGATAATGCTAACCTCGGACCAATTGGGCACTGCCCCAAATATTAGGATACGACCCTACTATCGAAAAACTTCAACAAAAAATTTAAAATACAAATTTTGAAAAATAAAAAACCTCAGATTGATCGACCTTCCACATAATTTTAACTTAAAACTGATTCATTTCATATTTTTTCGGTACGTAATTCACTTTTTAAATTTGATCTATTTGTCTATTTCAAGTAAACTTGTATATTCATATTGATCAATAGACACCGAATCTTCGCATAAAAACCTGAAACTCTTCACATGTAAAACATATGGTTGGGAGGTTCCAGGAATTACGTTCCAGAATCTGACACACTATCAATGTTGAATGCTGGTTGCATGACATGCATGGGAAACTGGGCTTCTAAAGGCCACATTAAAGCAAGCTTCCAGAGATGCATGTGACTTTGTTCTCCTGTTTCCTATTCTTTTCCTTAGTCTCTCTTTCCCTTTCTCGCTCTCTCTATTAAGGGTAGAATTTCTAGACCTCCACATATACATAAATTTTTTGGGCAGTTACTGGGAAGTTAGAGTACTTTAACAGGTTCTCAATATAAAAGTAAGATTTTGTCCAAACTTTAGCTGATATACCCCAAAAAAAAAAAAAACTAAAGGTAATAGGATTCACAGCGTTTTTATTATAAAAATCCCCAGAACTTGTGTTTGTCAAAAGATGGGAATATTCTTTTGGGTAGTTTTAGCTTTTAACATTGGAGGCTAAGCTGTTAAAAGGCATTAAGGATATCTTTCTCAACTAAGATAATCTAGAAAATTGTTAGTTTTATTGGGATTGTTCATATTACTGCAAACTAATGAAAAGTTTAGGAGAACCTTTGCCCTTAAAATTAATGAAATGAGATACGTTGAAGGATACTTAACTTCTTCTAGACAAAGAGGAAGATGCTTCCAGCTAGAAACAAAATGGAAAATATACCCATCGTAAAAACATTTGTTTTACTAGAGGAGAAATCCAACTTAATAAGTAAGGAAAACTATACAAGACACCATTTACTTTTTTGGTTAAAATTACTCGTGTCCTTCATATTTCAAATCGGATGTTTGTAAGAGTATAAGTGACGAAACTCAAAGTTAAAAAAAAAATTCTCGAATTTTGTAAAACATTTCAAGCCATCCAATTCTGCGTCTAATGACTAATGACTAGGAGTAATTGTCACCTCCTTGCTATGAAAAGAAAAGTATCTATTGTGTACTAGGTTAATATGGAAGATGTATATCCTAATCAGTATATATAGGAAGGATAGGTGCAATATTCTGTATTTTATAATAAATCTTAATATTGATTAGGTGCCTGTTGTTTGTTTCTATTATTGTCATTTGTATTTGTATATTTAATTAAAACAAGTTTGTATATTCATATTTATTACTAGACACTGAGTATCTTTTGAATTTTTATTTTTATTTTTATTTTTTTTGAGGAGTCTCATGTTTCTCAGAATAGACTCTGTGTCTAGTAACCACTATAAATATACAAGCTTGTCTTAAATAAACAAATACAAATGACAATAATAAAAATAAATCACATACACCTAAACTATATCCAAACTTATTATAGCATACATGATACTGTACCTACCCTCCTTATATACACTAACTAAGATATACACCTTCCATATTAAATAATGCTCAAGAGAAACTTGTAGATCATTAGGTTTTAGAGCTGCCCAAAGTCCTCTAAGGTTAGAGCCCATGGCGAGAATAACACACCAAATCCAAAACAATCATGACCTGGGGATGATAATTTGGGACCCGTGGGTCGACCATACCCTAATCTAGTTATGGACTTGGTGGGTTAGGTCGGGGTCCATGTCAAGACTCTAAACTGGGTCTGGTTAGGTCGCCATCGATTTGACTTGGGAGATCTCTCTCTCTTTCTGATAAATCCGATTTGTATATTGACCTTCTGATGGAATTTTGATGGTAATAGAGCGGAACACACTAAAAATTTGTATGTAGGATTGTTAAATATTTTCCATTACATAAATATAAATATGTATGCATACTTGAGCTAAACACATGGCTTGGTCCTGAACCCACTGGCTTTGGACCTGACCGGGTCACCTATTAGATTGGTTCTACGCGCTTTCACCCTTATGAATAGCAATACTCAAGAGTGAAAAAACCCTTCGATTTAGAGGGTTTTGGCTACATTCGGAAGGGCTTTGGAGAGAGGGATAGGGTGGTGAGGCACATGTAGTGCGTCACCAGTCAGGGACACTGAGCAACGTGGTCATACGTTACGAGGGTATGGTCTGAATTGGAGGGCACATGGAATTTGCCATGCAAGGGTGGTCAATCATGGACCTCGCCAACTACCTCTGCTCAATTTATCCATGCTTTCTCTCTCTTCTTTCTCTCTCCAAATGGGCGGTGGGGGGGTAACAAGTGCCTGCAAAAATTGGTGGAGGCAACAATGTAATTGGGGAAACATGGCGGTGCAGCACCCTCATTAAGACACACCCTTTTTGCATGCAACTTCCTAATCTCTCCTGTCCTTCCCTCTCCTTTCAAAGTAAATGATCTAACATGCCCTTTTTTTTACCTTTCCTTTCAAAGTATATGATCCAAAATGCCCTCTTTTTTGTTTTTTTACCATCCGCCTGGTGTTTACAAACACGGGTTGGGTGGTCGGGAGAACCGGATTGGGGACTGATTCTCCATATTAGAATTTGTCTACCAAAAAAAAAAATTTAAAAAAAAAAATAATTAAGAAAATTAGGCGATCTAGCTAGTCTAGATCGTCTAGTTCTATGACGTCCCGTTCTGAAACAGAACCACGCGAATAATAAAACTCTGATAAATTTTCAGTTCTAACAAGAAATCAAATCGATCGGAATTGATTCACGATCCTAATCCCGGCTTTAGTCAGCGAGTCTCCGATTAAAACACGATTTTTAAAGAACTCTCCAAATTTTTGACATCTGTTAAAATATTTGAATTTTTCAAAAAATTTTCAAAAAATCTTGTTTTTTCTATTGTAGCGTATTTTATCTTTTTTCCAAAAAGAACTTTTCAAAAAAACTTATTCTTCATTGATTCGACATCTTTGAAAAATTATTTTTGAGATCTATACATTAAAATTGGGATTAAATGAGAATCCTGATATTGCATTAAAAATTTCACCAATATATTCCCTTACAAATAATATTAAAAACCACATTACCAATGTATTCCTAGAAATTTATATTCTCCCAAAAGAACTGTAAATCTCAAAATAATAGGTAAAAATAGGGAAAAATAACCCAATAAAATATCTTGCTTTTCTCTAAACCAAGAGCACTACTACAGAGAGATAGAGAGAGAGATGTTTAATTAAAACCGAAGACCTAGGCAATAGGGAATTAGGGATGACATTCCAATATTTGGTTTTGACTTAACATGCACATATTGTTCATTACAAGTAAGTTGTTTGTTACTTGCTCTCTCTATATATAGAAATTTGATTAATTTCACTATTTTTAATTTTTTCTTTATTTACCATTCTTTCAATAGGTTTAAGAGATAACTACCCATTTAATATGAGCGTGGAGGAAGAGATAAAGTTTGCTAAATTAATCCATAAATGGATAGATATGCATTCAATTTATCCAGCCGTTACACTTAATATCAAGGGGAAAAGTTTATTTAGAGCCGAGGTTCTAAACAATCAAAGTGGAGCCTACCACAAAAATTTCACTACAAGAGGTTGTTTTGATGCTCAAATTGATCATCTTGACATCAAGATGTATGGACATGAGAAAAAATGGATCTCAATTTTTAAAAATAGGGTATTTTGTAACTCATGTTTGGACCGTCAAGTTTCAAGATTTTCAACTTTTCATAGATCTGTCTATCGACACTATTTTTGAAGCTTTAAACTTCATAAATAAAAATGAAAATATATTTTAAGGCTATCACAAAGTATTGAAACCACATTTCTCGATACTTTTTTGAAGGTAGACTCCAATTTGATTGTTTAGAGCGTAGGCCCCATACAAACCCCACGCTTAAAGACAAGCGATTTTCGATTCTTAAGACACTTTTTTTTAGTCCCAACTAAATAAGCAATTATCATCCAACTTAAACATAGAAATGGCAATTGTTTCTCTAATTTTGAAGCAGAGAGGCTTTTATTTATTTGGCTTTTGACATGGGGGATGCAATTCTACATATACCTCCCCTGACCCATCTAGTGTCCAGTTCTCAGAGAGGATGTACGAGAAGGTTCAGAACCCAAAAATTGAAAGCATAAAAAAAAAAAAAAAAAAAAAAAAAAAAAAAAAAAAGAAAAAGAATTTTTTATTTTAAAACTTAAATTGAAAATTGCTAGAATAAAAAAATATTTATTTTTTATTTTAAAAATGACATTTTCAGCGCATTTGAATAGATGAGCCGGCAAACTTACAAAAACCTTGTCCAATTTCTGAATCATGTATCAACTGGAGGTGAAAGGTAATTGGTCAGAGTACATCTCATCAAATAGTGAATCCCTTTACTTTTCCATCACCCTCTATTTTTTTAATTGAACCGTGATAAGCCTATGACAGGAATTTTTCTGGCCACGTCAACATACAAGTTGGGAAAATAATGAAATAAAAAGGTCAAAAAAAATAAAATAAAAATAAATTAGACAGCCTATCTCATGGTTTATAGGAAATTCTAATTATGATGTTGAAAAACCTTCAAATCAATTATTTTGACTCAGTTATTATGGCCATGAAAAAAAATAAATAAAAGATTTCAAATCTTAAATACTGTAAATTGCAACACATTATAGACCATTCATTTTTAAATATTCACAAAGCTGTATCATTTTTTGAGCTTTGAGAGACTTTTTTTATTTTTTTATTTTTTTTAACCCAGGCCCTGCATCCTCTGTAAAATTACCTATAAGAAGTGAATAATTTAATTTTCTATCCATATCTTTTGATTTACTCACAAAATACTCTTAGAAAATACAGTCCTAAATGATAAAAATAAAAATAGAAAAATACATGGTCCTAAGGTGGAAAGGCATCCTCATCGTCTAATTTTAATCTGATACTTAATTACTTCCATTTCTACCCTGTCTTGGCCTTTAAAAGGCAAGGAGTCGGAAATTCTCTTGCCATCTGCCTGTCTCTCTCACACACAGGCTGCTTCCATGGCTGCTATTTTTGCTCTTGCGATGGTTTTTTCGTTTCTTTCAGTTTTGGTTTGGATGTTTCAACAGGGCATGTCAATATACTGGTGGACTCCTAGACGTATCAAAAAATATATGGAAAAACAAGGAGTTCGTGGGCCGAAACCAAGCTTTTTAGTCGGAAACCTCTTCGACATGGCGTCTCTTCTCGACAAAACCACCTCATCTGACATGCCCTATCTCACCCATGATATTGTTTCTCGTCTTCTGCCCCATTATATCCTCTGGTCTAAATTATACGGTGAGAAAGATACCCAACTTACATTTTGCTCTTTTTTTTGTTCAATCTTTATCTCTCAATCTTGAGAGTGGTTCTGATATGTATGCTTTGGGTTTGTTTTGAAATGAAGGAGAGAGATTTATATTTTGGTGGGGAGTGGAGCCGAGGATGTGTATATCAGAGACTGAGATGATCAAAGAACTTCTGTCTTCTAAGAACAGTTTGGTTTATGGGAAATCAGCTTTCCAGAAGCAGGGGTCCAAGCATTTTATTGGCAAGGGCTTGCTCATGGCTAATGGGGATGAATGGTTTCATCAACGTCATATAGTTGCCCCTGCATTTCAAGCTGATAAACTCAAAGTAATGCAAATAACTTCTCTCTCTCTCTCTCTCTCTAAGCTGATAAACTCAAAGTAATGCAAATAACTTCTCTCTCTCTCTCTCTCTCTCTCTCTCTCTCTCTCGAACATCTTTCATAACCCCTCCCTCTCTGTCTCGCTTTTTTTTTTTTTCAAATATCAGTGGGTTACAGGCCCACCCATTTTTGAAATAGATCAATCTTTTCGAAAGTATAAGTGAGAATGGCGGCCGTAACTGGGGGCTGGAGGTACTGCCGCAGCGACCCAGCTCCATTATCTTTCTGCCTCTCTCAAATTGAGGAAAACTTATGTATGGTATCCTCTTTCTCTCTCTCTCTAAAAATGTTTTTTTTTTGTTTTTTGTTTTTGGGGCAGCGTCATGTGGGATACATGATTGAATGCACGAACAGGACGATACAGGCTTTGCATGGTGCGGCGAAAGCAGGGGAAGAAGATGTCGAGATCTGCGGCTACCTCTGCAGATTAACGGCTGATATAATTTCAAGAACCGAATTTGATAGTTGCTATGAGAAGGGGAAGCAGATTTTTGAGCTTCTCACCTCACTTCAGCTTCTCTCTTCCAAGGCCAGTCGCCATTTGTGGTTTCCCGGTAGCCGGTGCGCCTCCCTCTCCTCTTCTCTTCTCTTCTCTCCTCTCCTCTCTCTTTCTCTCTCTAAGTTGTCGATTGGAGACACGAGGTATATGCTACACACCTCCAATAGGCACACCATAAAAACTCTTTCTTTTTTTTATTCTTGCTTTTCTTTTTGCCCATTTTTCTTTTCCTGTTAATATTCGGCACTCTTTAATGGGTTTTCTTTTTTTATTTTTCCTTGGAATCCCTTCTTTATATGTAATTAAAATTGAATGAATATCCCTCTATTCTTTATGAAATATGGGTTTCTTTCCTTAATTTTTCGCCCCATTTTTAGTCTTGATTCCGTTATGGGAGTGGAGCTGATTTCCATTTTAGGTTACAAATGATGAGAAATTTGTTCTGGACGAGATTAGAAGGATGGGTAAAATTGAGAGAAACTTTCCAAAACGGATGGGCAAAATTGAAAGAAACTTTCCAAAAATGGGAAGTGAGAAATTTTATCAGGATGGGTAAAATAAGAGAAACTTCCTAAAATGGGAACAAGAGGTTTTAGACCCTGTTTTGAAAGGCAAATCTGTCATTTTCACGTACGAGTACGGTCATAGACTCTATCAAGTCATGGAACCCTTCACCTTAAGGCCGCAAGATTCACCCCCCTTCAATTTTGTCTCAATTTTAAAAAAGAAAACGGTAGTTCGAAAAGGTTTTTTTTTTGTACATAGATCTCACAAACATTCATACTCAATAGATATATGTTTGGGATGAGTTATAAAGCTTGAGAGTATATATATTTTTTAAAAATTTTACATTTATTCAATAACACTCTTACAATCGCCTATTTTGAAATTTAAGAAACAAAAATGATTGTAAGTACAAAACATAAAAAACTGATTGCGAGTACAAAACGTAAAAAAATGATTGTGAATACAAAACATAAAAGTTCTCTTTGTTGTGAATCCCTTTTCAAAAAATCTACTTTTAATTTTCTTAGGTTAATGTTTGAATAAAGCAGTCTAACCTTCTTTCTAAATTTGTAGAGCTACAAGATTTTCTACCTCTACAGCTCGGGATACTATTCATTTCCTCCCTCAAGCAAAATACTTGGATGCTTTGGATCATAAATTTGGAGAAGTAACCTTTACAACGAGTGATTTACATACGAACCTTAAGCTTTTTTCTAAAATACAAAATACTCCATTTATAGGCAAAAAAATTACAAGTTCAATCGACCCACTTTTTTTTATTTATTTCAAAATTACCCATCGATCTCAAGATGAATCCTCGATCTGATTTTTTTTTTCTTTCCTTTTTTTAAAAATATTTTTTTTGATAGTAGGGTAATGCCACAAGTTTTAAGACAATGCCCTACAACAACAAAAAAATTAAAATTAAAATTAAAATTCGGTCTAAGGATGTCCTCGGACGAAGGGGTGATGTTTTTTTTTTTTGAAAAAAAAAAGGTTGATTGAGCTTCTTTATAACTTCCACAAATAAATGGCGCATTTTGTATTTAGAAAAATATTTAAGTTCCGTAAGTAAATCACTCTTAGAATAAGCTCGGCAAAAAAAAATTCAAAATAAAATCTTACGTACTAGAAAAATTTTATGACTCAAGATTGAACAATACAATTTTTGTAGGGCTATATCTAAGTGTCAAAAAAATTAAAATTAAAATTTCTTATAAAATAATTATCTACCAATTATTACGTGTTTTCCAAAATCTTAGACTAAAACAATTCTATAAATAGGTGCTATGAGTTAGGGAGAACATGCAGAGGAGCATAATATATGTGCTTATTTGTGAAATGCTTTTTATGTGACCAAATTGCCCTGCTTCGAATCCAACGTACACTTGACAAATGCATTACGTCTGCGGCATCATTTTCTGAGAAGGCAGTAGGTTTTGCCCACCCCACTCCCCCCAACCCCCAAAAGAAAAAAAAAAAAAAATCATAACAAACTTGGAAGGCCTATCTGCTAGCCACGTGCGTTAATTTCTCCAAATAAAAACCAAAAAAACTCAAGAAAAATATCAAGTACGTTACAAGTAACATCAAGTTAATGTCCATTTTAGTGGTGGATTTTTAAACAATTGTCCTTTTTTTTCACAATGAACAACGTGCCAAAAATCATAATTTAGAAAAATCCATAAATAAACTCGTTGACACCTAGGAGATATAGAGTTTAGGGTTATTTTAGTGCTTCAATGAAAATGGAATATTTTTGTTATGAAGAAGAGTAATGTCGATGTATGGTTGCCTCCTTGTGCTATAGAATAAGGCACGTATCCGAATTTTGATCGGAGATGTAGTTTCAAAGTCAGAAATTTTAGCCATAAAATTTTAAAAATTACATAAAATTGAGCGGATATATAAACACTTGAAAACCTCCAAAAAAAAAAAAAAAAAAAAAAATCCATGTCATGCGATACAAGATATACTAAGGACATAAAATTATACTAAGGTCGAGATGATCAATTAGATCAACCTCCAAACACAAACACTTTCTTCTAGAGGATTTTTTAAGTACACCTTACTATTTAGGTTAGGTGCACTTGCTTTAATAATATCATGTTGACATCTTATATAAACTTTTCCTATCGGAATAGCCGCAAGAAATTCAACATTTGAAAGTATTCCAAGTCACGATGCGATGGGTATTTAAAAATTAAACCAAATAATATCATGTGTCTCGTAACGGGTAATTTAAAATTAAATCAAATAATATAGAGAATTTTAAATTACTCATTATTCTCTCATTGTTATGGTATTCTGATAAATCTCCCTTTCTTTTGTGAACAGTTTCTTTCCGAGTAAATTTAACAGAGAGATAAAGAGTTTGAAAGGTGAGGTGGAGAAGCTATTGCTTGAAATTATTGAGAGCCGGCGTGACTGTATGGAAATTGGGAGAAGTGCATCTTATGGAAATGACCTTCTTGGCTTGCTTTTGGCTGAGACTGAGAAGAAATACAAGAAGGGGGAAAGCGATGATGGCTTCTGTTTTACTACTCAGCATTTGATGGACGAGTGCAAGACATTCTTTTTCACTGGTCACGAGACCACAGCACTGCTCCTGACCTGGACTATCATGCTTCTTGCCTCCAACCCTGGTTGGCAAGAGAGGGCTAAGGCTGAGGTGGAACAGGTCTGCGGCGGCTCTGCTCCTGCAGTTGATCATCTTCCTAAGCTCTCACTGGTAATCATCCCAACTCTCTTCTCTCTTTCTAACAACAATATTAGTTGCTGGCCGGTCTGGGTGATGGTCACTGCCACGACATGATGTCTTGAATTCTATTTATTTTAAGAAATTCATCTCCTAAAAAAAGAAAATATGGCCAAAATTGAGGATTTGACATCCAAATTGAAGCAAAGCACATCAATCCTTATAATATTTTAAAGTATCAATATTGATATCAGATATGCCCTTGTTATAATCAAAATTTTGTAAGAATACTTCCACAATACTAAAATTTTGTGGAATTACCTATGGGGTATTTGGATTTTTGGGACTACACTTCATACAAATATTTCAAAAAAAACCCGGCTGCTATGAGTCCATGTAGAAATGAGTCACTTTTGAAATTTTTATTTTTGAGATGGATTTTTGAACCATTTTTAAGAACATGTAATCTCTAATATGGAGATCATGAATATAAAATAAATAAATAAATTTTAAAATAATAATTCTATTAAGAAAATATTTAGACCTTTAGTTTCAATTATTTTTGAATAGACCACCTATTTGCATCTATCTTTAATATGGGGACTGCACATGTAGAAATGCGGTCCTTGCTGCATGAAACAAATTACCTTTCAAAAAATTTATAATAATATATATTTCTATTAATTTTAAATTCCACTGACATGAAGGGCTACTTGGTGCCTCTCTCTTTTCTTGCCTCATTTTTCTGAATGGTGCTCTCTCTATCCAAGTTGTTAATTCCAATTTACATGACATAATGAAAGAAGTTAAATATTTCAAATGTCCTGTAGGAAAATATATAGTAATGATAAGGACAATCCACATATCATAGTCCTGAAAGGTCATCACCATGCATAAATATAGATAATAGTTGAGTAATGGACCGAGTTTGGGTCCCAACGCTGGCGTCATTGGCGCTTCCGAATCTCATACTTCACTCAACTTACCCGACTCGATTCGAGATGCTCCATTGACCCTTCAACTCTTGTCACCACTTCAAAAGACAACTCACCCAAACGAGTGTGGCGATCGCACAAACAGGCCATAGAACCCGGCCATGGGCCGGTTCTGAGTATTTCGGAACCAGTCTGCGGTAAACCGCAAGTTAAAACAAATCTAAGAAAAGCTTAAAAAATTTTAAAAAATATGAAAAGTATACTTAAAATATAATTTAACAAAATAAATCCAAATTCCCAATCTTTTCCGAAACAATAGAAAGCCTATTACAAACAAATTTCTTATTTTATATTTTTTTATATTTTTTGAATATGCTTTTAAGTTAGGGTGGTCAAGCCTGTTGACCACCCTAACCAACCACAGCCAGTGGCCCGTTCTGAGTAGCCCGGTTGGTTCCGGTTCAACCCTACCGGGTTGTCAATAAAAAAAATCAAAAAATTGGAAACAAAATAAAAATTTTGGAACCCGCTAATTTCCTGTTTTAACTGGGAATTATAACAATTCTCACCGTCATCCAATCTGGATCGGCCGTTCCTAATCAAACAATAATTTCAAATATAACTTTCTCATGTAACTTAGGATCATAGTACACCTTCGTATCTTCGTGGATTGGAGATAGGGTGGTACCAGGTAAAAAACTAGAACCATCTTTTGTATGTTGGTTTGAAAGTGACAAGGTTATATGCAACCCTGTATTCACTTAGGACCTCAAATTTTGGGAAAAACCTCCAGCACTCTGTAATCAAATTTCAAAATAAAGGAGTTATTACACAAATCAAAACTTTTCCTTTCGAAAAAAAACTCATATGACGATTTTGTTAAAGCAGATCTTGAAATTACAAATCTAGAAAATCCTCCTCCCAAGGGAGTAAATGTATAGTTTGATCCCTTGGTGGTGTACCTCTTATTAAAATGATTGGATGGTGTGGGGGATTTTGGGCGCAAGTGCTATCTCTACAGTCCACCCATGATGAGAAAGATAGCGACAGTGAGTTAAGTAATGCGAGTGCTTTACACTTACTCTGTGGGCGAAAGTGGTACTTGGAAGGATTTTATTAATATGAAATTATGGAATCCACCCAAGAATCAATGATTATTTAAGAAAAATAATTTCGATTTGAGTTCAAATCTCACCCCTCTAAAACCTAAACACTCTCCATTCAATCGTGAGAAAATATGTTTTTCAAGCTCATATATTGCAATATGGAAAGTTTTCATTTTGAGGTTGCAGTAAGGTTGAAGAGGTTATATCTCCAAATATCGGGGCACAAAGATAACCCTATATTTGATTTTACCTAGGGGAGTAAATGGACAGAATGCTTCTTGGGGAGCATGAAATCTTCTAAAATGTACAACCCAACTTCTTCCCATGAGAGCTGTAAACGAAACAGGGGAGTTGACTCGACCTATGCTTCCTTGGGATCATATTATGTATTTATTCCTCTTGAAAAACACTTATTTGGGAGAATTTTTTTTATTTGAAATTTTGAGATGCATCTAAATTTATTTTGATGATTATTTTTAGATAAAGAAATTGGATTTTGAGTTTTTGAACATTTTGAACATTTTAGAGGGTTCTAGTGCAATCTTGGGATGTTATTTTTTTATAGGCAAGGGTGAGAGGTTTAACTTTTTTTCATTAAGGTTAGTTGGCAAGGATATAAAGATCATGTCTTCAAAATTTAAGATCTATAAGATATTCCTAGCCTAAGTTTTGCCCGAGGGAGTAGATGAATAGTATACTCTCATTAGGACCTGAAAAGCCTTTTTATAATCAGAAACCTTCCTCGTATGAAGTATGAACCGGCTCATCTGTCCTATTGACAAAATAAAGTATAGACCAGGGTCGTTTGCTAAGAAAATTAGTATAAGCAAGTTGACCCTATGATAAGGGATAAAACTGTAAATTGTAGTCCCAAGGGTATTTTAGATTTATTGTGAGGCTTTGGAAGTGTCTCAATAAAAGAATGTGGATGTTTTCGTCATCTCTTCCATTCATCCTTTGGCACGGCTTGTCGACTGTGGCTATTATTATTTTTCCTTATTTTTTAATGAAGACCGTGTTGGTTATCAAAAAACAGAAAGATGATATTGGGTATTTTACCTATTGTGTTTATATTTGGCATTACATTTCAGTCCCTAAAAAACATTGGAAATTGAATTCTTCCACTAAAAAAAAACTAAAACGGGTACTTTTGAAATGAAATTTTAGATCTTGTCAATTATTAATTCTTGCATAGTTAGAAAAAGACTTTGATGATGACGACGATGATGTTAATTAGTTCTTGCATTGAGCATATGACATGTATTTGTAGGCCCATCTGTTTTATTTTCTATTTGATGGCACTATAAGCAACAAAATAGTCGCTTTCCTAGTAGCAAGATTTATATTAACAACATTTAAACTAACAAAAAACTTTGTACTAATGTTTTTGCAGATGAATATGATATTGAATGAGTCTCTAAGACTGTATCCTCCAGCTGCTCTCCTACCCCGAATGGCTTTTGAAGACACCAAGCTTGGAGACCTCAATGTCCCTAAGGGCCTCTCTATATGGATCCCAGTCTTAGCAATACACCACAGTGAAGAGCTGTGGGGCAAAGATGCAAATGAGTTCAACCCTGAGAGATTTGCCGGGAAATCTTTCGCACCCGGCCGACACTTCATGCCCTTCTCAGCGGGGCCTCGCAATTGTATAGGTCAAGCATTCGCCATGATGGAGGCCAAGATCGTGCTCTCGATGCTAATCTCGCATTTCTCCTTCCGAATCTCAAAAAATTACCGCCATGCCCCTGTCAATGTTCTTACACTTAAGCCCAAGTATGGCCTCCAAGTTTGCCTTACCCCCTTGAAACCATGACTTCCTCTCTCTCTCTCTCTCTCTCTCTCTCGCTCTCTTGCGGCAATGTGATTAAGCTTACATAGTATGAGCTATCCTTTTGATTTTTCATCCACACCATGTTCATGCACTGATACAACTTATACTTAAAACAAACTTCAAGAGGTGCTCTTATACCCATGTAACTGGCTCTACACTTCCAAAATAAAGCAATGATCTTTGACATCTGTACACTTATATATGCAAAATAAATACATTATTTGTCTCAAGCTTCCTTATACTTTGGCTGCAAATTTTAATTAATGTGGTATTAGCTTGACCAAGGAATATTCAATGGGGCAAAACTGTTCCATAAGCACGCCTAGAGAATGGATTTCCTAAAGGGATTAGTTAATTAATGTGTTATAGAGTTTATTATAATGATCATTATGACAAATAAAAGAGAACAAGGGAGAGCAAATAAAAAAAAGAAAAGAAGTGTATATATTATTAGTGATTTTTGTTTTTATAGTAGAGGCTACTTTGTAACGGATAAGGGTCGGACCTTTCCTTTTTCTTGTGCTTTGGAATAAGAAAGGATTCCCACCAAAAGGACTTCTCTAAGGTGCCCCTTATTTTTCAAATGATCAACTTGGGGACATCCATAAATTATATTTTCGAGCCAATAGGATCGCGCCACGGTACCCCAAATTTCCCACCATTCAAATTCCTAAACTAAAAGCCTCCCATCACACCCATTTTGTAGTCCTTTGTGTTTAGTCCACCAGCCATTAGTACAATGATTTGTACACTTTTTATTATGCACGAGTGCTTCAAAAAGTGGCCCATTAAAGAAATCCAGCTTCTTCAAAGGGGGCTTGAGAAGGATATCAGGGAACCCTCTCCATGATCCACCCCACTTCTGAATAAGGATAAAAAAAAATATAGCACATATGTGGTGTTGAGAGATATCAAAATTGCCATTGATTATAGGATTGTTAGCTGCCAATAAAGCATCTGGTAAAGCCAGCCCCTTAATTATGAATATAGCCCACATTTCAGTGTCGCAGCCTCCCAAAGACCTCTCATTATTAGTTTTAGGAAAGATATTAAAACAAAGACCTCTCATTATTAGTTTTAGGAAAGATATTAAAACAGGGGTTGAAGCTATTTAAGGGGTCAAAAGATTGCAAATTGTATATGAGCATAAACTTTTAAGTTTCCATCGTCTTTAAAAAATTATTAAAATTGCCCCTATTTGGTAGTGGAAAGTCAGAACAATTAGGAGTACTTTGGTAATTTCACAGCCAATTATCGGTTAAAACCTCATTTCTTTTATCTGGGAAGGGGGGTGGGGGGTATCAAAGTATCCCAATTGTTCAGGCTTCCTAATACCGATCAAGGTAAGTTTAGGAATTCTCAAAAACACATTTAGTACAACCTGAATGATTGATATAAAAATTTAAAAGCCTATCTTTAAATGTAAGTTGTAATCTTTTGACTTCGTTAGTGATACTGTAAGAGGTTTCAACCTCTGTTTTTTGATACATCCCCTAAGGTTTATTTTTTCTCCTTTTTTAATTTTAAGTATACTTTTAGTACCGTGCCATCAAAACTTATTTACAAACATAATAGTAGGCTATTTAATTATCAAAAGGGAAAATTTCATATGGTCCCTCGATTTCCATCCCAATTTCAGGTTAGCTGCTCAATTTTTTTCTTTCAGACGATATTAAATTTTTGCTAAAAATATCAGCATACCCTCTCACCCCCTATTTTCTCACTTTTTTAAATGAAAATTGACTTTAACAATTTTATTGATACCAAATAAGGACTTTCTCTTCTCTTCCCAATTTATACCTCTTTCCTAACTCATTTCACCCCTTTCGCGGATCTTCCCTATCATGTGGATCTTCCCTCTCATCGTGGGTAAGGCACCATGAGTCATCTCTCCCATGGATCTGGTCTTTCCTCTCTCTTCTCTCTCTCTTTCACTCACTCTCTCTCTCATCGAGAAACACCTTACCTATTGTAATAAAATTGTTAGTGCCAATATGAGGGGGTACAATAATATTTTTAGCAAAAATTTAATGCCACTTGAAAGAAAAGGGAGGGACTAGCATAAAATTGAAATGGAAATAAAATATCTATATGAAATTTTCCCTTTACATAATGAGCCTTTGAGATAGACACTTGACTAGAGTTGGAGAAAGAGTTGTGAAGTTCCATCCCAATTTGGAAATATTGTTTGCCTCACTGTGGTATCCTGATAGAGGTTTGGAAGTGTTTAGGGAGATCAGTATTTAGTGGCTGACCAAGCTATTCAACAAGGTGTTGAGAACAAAGAAATTGTTAGACGAATGGAGGAAAAGTACTATGGTTCTTATTCACAACACCAAAGGAGACATGCAAGATTGTGTAAAAGATCGAGGGATCGAACTTATAAAACATACTATGAAGTTGTCAGATAGAGGGATTGAGCAATGACTATGGTATGAAACAAATGTATCAGAAAATCAATTCAATTTTATGCTAGGGCGGTCAATAATTGACACTATTTTCCTACTTAGGCAGCTTATTGTGAAGTTTAGGGCTATCGAAAAAAACCTCTGCATGGTCTTTAGTGATCTAAAGAAAGCCTATCATAAAGTACCTCGAGATTTAATTTGGTAGGTTTTGGAAAAGAAATGAGTCTCTAAATACTATATTGATTTGGTAAGAGATATGTACGAAGTATTGCTAGCTAGTGTGCAAAAAATTAGTAGAGAGACAAGTGAATTTTCAGTAACAATAGGTCTATATCTGAGGTCAACATTGAGCACATATCTCTTTGTCTTAGTTTTGGATGATTTCAATAAACACCAACAAGATAAGGTACCTTGGTGTATATTGCTCTCAGATGACATAGTTTTGATCAATGAGACCCAAAAGTGATGTCAATACAAAGTTAGAACTTTAGAGGGATGCTCTAGAATCTAAAAGTTTTAAAATTAGTCAGGTTAAAGCAAAATATATAGAATGTAAGTTTATTAATAATAGGATAAGAGTTAGGGTGGCAAGGAGACCTAACAACCGGTTTATAGATAGAAAGTGTGAATCGAGCGAGTTAGGGTCTCAAGGAGTCCTAACCACTAGCTTATGGACAGAAAATGATAAATTGAACGAGTTAGGGTCACAATGAGTCCTAACTGTCAACGTTAGAAAGTAATGAACCGAGCAGAGCAAGTTAAGGTCATAATGAGTCCTAACCGCAGGCTTATGGTCACGACATAGGGGTTCCAGATGAGCATGGTATCCAGACAGTCAAGGGTTCACCCTTCACGGCCTTCGTGGTCACAATTAGAGGCATCTCGCCCCAAGGGATGCGAGCCGTATTTATCAGGGCCAGGTTCGAGATTAGTCGTTTGTTGTCGCTTAGTGGGTTGCGTGAGGATAACCTGCAGCGGGCAGCTGCCAATGGCAATGTTGACTTGTGCACAAAACTTCTTGCTTGACTCAACCTCGGTTCCCGTGGCAAGTCTCTTTGCATAACAACACCTTGCAGTGAAACATCTAATTAGGCCGAGGCTTTATCGAACACTGGTTTGCCTATCAATGCTAAAAATGCGCGTGGGACGTCGATAGTTATGACCAGAAAGGATGTTGTGATGGCATCCATTAAAACAAAATACACCTTTGACTACCTATGTAAAAACACAGGGATCAATCGTCAAAAGTAGAGAGAGATAGAAAGAAAGAGACTGAACCAGAGAGAGTGATTGTCGTAAAGCCCAATCCTAGTGAGAGAGAAATGTTATTGTATATGTTTTAGACTCAACCCAAGATGAAATGTGAACTCTTTCCTGGTAGAGTTGCCAGAGATTTGGTTGTTATGACAAGTGTGTCGCATTAATTTAAAATATTTAAACATCATGACTCCAAATAGACAACCAGAGGGCAAATATATCCGCGGCCAAATTCACCCATACATTCCATAATATATATATATACGAAAAAGCTAACAATAGTTGGGCAGCTATAATGAATAGTAATATAGGTGGAATCTTAGCCGTCAGATGTTCATAATGTGATTCAGAATGCATATCACTATATGAATTTTAATTTTTTCTATAAATCTGATTAACATGAAATTTTGGATGTTTATACGTAATACCATATAAAAATATAAATACATTAGTTTCAATAATTTAAAGTGACCAAATTGCCCTCATCATTTTTCAAGGGTATTTCGATCATTTTATATTTTGAGAAATATTTTTTATATATTTTTTAATTGCGTGCCCTATTTTTTTGGTATAGACATCTAAAATTTCATTATGATCCGATTTCTAAAAAAATATTAAAATTCATATAGTGATCTGCATTCTGAACTACGTGATGAAGATCTGACTGTTGGAATTCCACCTATATTACTATTCATTATAGCTACCCAGCTATTAGAAGGTTCACATTTATAATTATATATGTTACATATATATTATTAGGAATGAAAGAGTTCTAGAGGTTTAATCATCTATTACAATTTACATCAGCCTAAAATCTAGATCGAACACGCTTGATTCGGGCATGGAAATGTATAATATGATTCTAAGAAAGGAAAATATACAGATGCGCATATAACAAATCATTACCAAGGGCATCACGACCTCTTATACTTGAACTAAAAACTGGGGTATCATCTGTACAGTCTGCTCCTTCCTCGATATCGGGGTCTCAAGTGAGTTTAAATTTAATAGCTTCTCTCTCTCCATCAGATTCTTACATTGTAGTTCAGAAAACAACAATATCAATGGGTTGTTTTCTTACTAATACTAGATGCAATTACTCTATCATGTGAAATATCACACAGAGTATAGCGTGTATGTCTCAATAACAAATCGAACCCCCTCCTTGCCAATAAATAAGGTTTATATAATCCTCCATGAGTTAATAAATACAAGAACTTGTCGTGTTTATCCATTTGCTGATCACATGTCTTTATCATTAATGATTAAGCCTTAGACGTTGACCATGTAGCTTTGCTTAAACTTAAAATGCACCCATAGATGACTTTGCTAACAACTAAATGCTTGGTCAATGTTCATATTATCTAACATTCGAATTTGAATCACAACTTCCCGAATCCAGCAAGGCACTGCATCAGAAAAATTAAGAATTCAATTAATTCCGATCCGTCATCGGTCAAGCTGTTGCAGCTCGTAGAGCGTGATCCTATCTGACATGACATTGAAGGTTAGAGGGATGCCCCCACGGTTGAAGAGCATCTTATATTTGAGGTTAGAGTTCTCTAGTATCATGTTGATCCGAGAATAAGGGACATTTTGTGACCCATGTGGCCGTACTATTAAATCTATTGATGAAGTCAGGTCCTTACTTTAGTGTCACTAGTTCTCCGAGCGAGATGAGGTATGGTTTCTTAGCAGAGTGGTGCATGATAAACTTCTTAAACATCTCGCCGCAGGAGACCTGGGGGCAGTCGTGATACAGAGTAATAGCGTCTCCTACGAGGCTGTGAGTGAACATAGCCTTTAGGATGACCGGCGTGTCACGTAGAGTGGGCATAACAAGCAAGTAGCTTCTCACATGTACCTGTGGTTCACCATTTCCGTTAAAATGGTTTCAAAAATCTGGTGGTATTAAAGAGCAAATCGACAAGACCATCCAACTAGGACTCGTTGTAGGATTTTGTGAGGGCGGGATCGTCCACCCCTAATAGCTATAGGGCCCCCTCATATGGTTTTGACCTGGCCCTTTAGAAATTTGTTATTTTAGCGTCCACTTGCAGGGGTTAAGTCCAAGGTTTACTTCCCAAGGTCATGGGCTAAGCAGCCGTATAGACAGGTGGGTAAGTTAGTGCCATATGGGCAAGTGGAGCTTCCCTCGACTGAGGATGATAATGTTGTTGGTAGTATAAGGGGTATGATGGGTCAAAAACAGATTGGCTAGGCCTCATCTTGGGATCAGGTTGTACTCGACCGAATTGAGGGAGCCCTGAGTTAGGTTGGGCAAAGAGGTTTATCGTAAACAAATGACCTCTCCATTTTATTATCAAGATCAAACTTGTATATACTGTCAACCGTAATGGCTTTTACAACAAAAACATTGTTTTTTTTAATAATCATTTTCTTATCTCATAGACATCACCTCCACTCCTATCATTCTTAGAGGGAGAAACTAAGTTCATGTTCTATCTGGGGGCATACAATACATCAATAAGAGTCAAAATGCCACTGGTTGGAAGTGGAAGTCTAACAGTGCACTCTCCAATAATATTGATGCTAGACGCATTGCCCATGTAAAGTTTTCAGCAATGTCGCTCTTTTCTTTGAAGTCGACCATATTGTTTTTGGTATTAGAAATGTACTGAGTAGCTCCCGAGTCCACCCACCACTCATTGAGAAAACTCACCATCAAGAATACTTCAACTACATTGGTAAAATCCTTAGTGTCACTCGCTTATCCGGCATCTTTTTTTTTAGGTTCCTTGCAAAATTTGGCAATATAATTATACTTATTATTATTATAACATTTCTTAAATTTCAAAGAAATTTTTTCTTGAGGAGGCTTCTTATATTTCTTGTTTTATTTTGCCTTCTCAATCTTATTGGCCATTGCTAGATAAGCTTGGTTTTTATCCCTTCCATTCTTCTCCCGAACTCTATCATTTTCGTTCATCCTTAAGTGTCCTCTTAGATAAGCTAAAGTATAGAAAGTCTCATTACGGCACGAATTTTTCTTTGAATACTTCCATGAGTTAGGAAGTATTCAACTAGTTGTTTAGCCATGATGCACATATCATCAAAATATTCAGGAATCGATGGATTTGCCTCCATCTTATACATACTTTATCTTTCATACAATTAACACTTAGCTATGTAGTTATCATCATTGTAACTTTTTTCAATAGCACTGCACAAAGTTTTAGCATTATCATATCATTCAAATACTTTATGCGGTCTATCACTAAGACTATTTAAAATAGTACCTCTACATGTGAAATCATTATTTTTCCACTTAATAAACATTTACCTATCTCTAAGAATTGTATCAACATCTTGTTCAACTGGTTTTTCTTCATTAATCACATATGATTAGTATTGGAGCAAAAAAACAGTTTACTTTTTCAAATTGAAAAGTTGAAGCCATCTAATTTTTCTATCTTCACCAAATCAGAAAGAATAGTCTTTGCTGTAACCATTCAAAGTAAACAAAGCTATGATACCAAATGTAAAAATCGATTTAAAGTGGCTACGAATATGGATTAATACAAAACCAGATTTAGATCAAAATCTCTCTTTGCACTTTAGTTGAAAATATAATCAAACATTTTACGTGTGTATAATCTAATTACATAAGAAGTAAAAGCATATATACAAATTAAGAGCTCTTCAAGTTTATCATTCTCCATTTCACGTTTTTCCTTAGTCATAAATCATAACAAAATGAACAAATATGAAATATGAAACTAACTCAAAATATGCTCTAACTATGGCTTGTTGAGAATAAGCAAATACACACCTTTAGAACATCAAACCATACCAATACTTCGCTGAAAACTCTGGAGCACGAAGTGATTTGTGGCAATGTAGAGAGAGAAAATTAGGGATAATGGTGTATGAAATTAGACTCAACAGTGACTTATCTCAAGGTAACCTTGCAAGGCTTTTGAGTGCTTCTTTGTGATCAAGACACCTTTGAGATTGCTGAAAAAGTGATAGAGGAATTATGGGTAGTAAAGAGAGATACTCAAACACCGTAAGTTTCTCTCCAAACCCATATCACTTTTTAAGCCTCAAAATTCTAATGGGTGAATGTTTGGGGAATGAGTTTTTCTTTTTTCTTTTTAACACCAACAAAAAGATACATGCAAAATACATTATAATAAAACTAGAGGTATTTTAGTCATATAAAAAGTATTTTTAGGAAAACAAAATACGGAAAGAAGAAACTCACTCCAACAGTTCAATCTAAAATCATGGAGAAAACCATGATAGTAAACTCCTAGAAAAACCGTACTAAGGAATTCATGATAGTGAAGAAGAAGGTATCAAGGGGATCACCCAATCTGATGCCCTCGTTGGCCTTAAAATATTCATTTCCGGAACCATTAATAATTGCAGAGAAATGTGTTGGTTCGTGTTAATCAACCTGCACTAGCAATTCCCCAAACCCATATTGCCCCATTAGATTTGTTTGGTAATCCTAGTTTACCTTGTCATATGTTTTTTTATATCTAGCTTACAAATAATCACTGGATTACTTTAGGCAAAAGTATATATACTCTTGTGCTACCATAACACCCTCTAGAATTTGACAACCTCTAACAAAAAGCTGATTATGGTGTTGAGATGGTTTTAGGGAACCTACTCCAAAGTCTATTGGCCAAAACGTTCATGAAGATTTTGTACAACCTTCACAAGAGCTTTATGAAGTGGGTATCTTCTTAAGTCTTGGCCCCTTTTCCAAGATAAGAGTTACAAATATGGCATTAATAACATAATTAATGTTTCCTAAGCCGTGGAGTTGATCAAGTACCTGCATTAGTTCGGGTGTATTGTGTCCTAAACTCTTGAAAGAATGGCAATGAGAAACATCTACATTAGCTCGTTATTAGTTAGGGATTGTATATTATGAGACTATATATCTGTTTTACAAGGAGATCATAATTGTTCTTAATCATTAGATGTCAAATTAAATGGCTTGGGATATGTCACAAAGTTTACGAATTTGTTCTTGAACTTTGAGTCTAGCCAATGACGCAACTATAACCAATCGATTTGAAATCTAACGAACAATAATGATTGTAACTTCCTTGTGTTGAAAGTTAATAGTCTCTTTGTAGACTTTTCCTATTCGTTATTAGTTAAAGAGAAAAGTTTATATAGAGCCGAGGTTCCAAACAATCAAATTAGAGCCCATCTCAAAAATTTCACTAGAAAATGTTGTTTTGATGTCCAAATATCCTCAAATCGATCATCTCGACACCAAGATGGATGAAAATGAGAAAAAATAGATTTCAAGTTTTGAAAATAATGCATCTTATTAGGAATTTTTTTACCGTTAATTTTCAAATTTTTCAAGTTTTCATGGATCGGCTCGATCTATACTATGTTTTAAACTTTGAATTTTATAATTAAAGATGAAAATATATTTTAAGGCTATTACAAAGATTTTTAATATTTAAACCATACTTCTCGATACTATTTGAAAGTAGGCTGTAATTTGATTGTTTAGAACCTCGGCTCTATACAAACCGCACGCGTAGTTACACACGTCAACGGTAATTTGATGCTATCTCATAGGGCCCTCCTCCTCTCTGTTGATTGATGACATTTCCTTAACAACATTTATGTCACAATCTCTACTTCTATTTCCCCATTAACCTATTTGAGTTTCATCAACTTCTCCCTCATGTTCCCTTTCTAGGATTATTGTTTCCTAGACTCTGCTTTCCTCACCAATACTATTTCTTGTTTGTAGTAGTCATCATTTGGAATTGACCAACACTTGGCAACGGGGATCCAATGAAAAAGACAGGAACTCAATAAAAATAAGTGCTCTTATGATAATATGTGATTAGAAGAAATTTCATTCGAGTAGTTTTCTTCCATTGGTTTGGGCTTTGGAGGGGAGGTGGTGGGCGAGACCTCAGAATGTATGTCCTAATTTGCATGCCTTTGAAATGCATCTCTTTGTTTTTGGCATGCGCAATGTTTAAAAAGATTGGACTAGTTTTACTTTAGTAAATGGTATATATACCATTATCTTTAGTTTGGTTCATTTGGAAAAATATTTTTACATGAAATAATTCTCTCATGTGGTTAGGTCTGTGAAATTTTCACACCAATTAATTGTCAATTGATTTGAAAAGATGCATTGGGACCAATTGGTATAAAAATATTCTCGCACCTAACCACATGAAAGAACTCTTTCACGTGAAAATATTTCTCAGTAATATTTTCATTCAAAACAAAAATGGATTCCATTATTTAGTCACTACTTCTCTCTTGCTAACCAATTTTTAAATGGATTTGTATAAGGTCGGGCCACCTAGGCTCTATGATGATAAAGTTGAGCCTCATCTTGAACCCTCATCTGAAAAGAAGTTTGGGCATCAGAAATCTCCATGATAACTTTAAATCAATTTCCAACATCGACTATAAAATTTGAAGCTCAAAAAATGGTACATAATATGCAGGATTTTTGGGGCTTAAAATCCTAAGTTTTTTTCACAACCATAATAGTCAAGGTTGAGATGATCGATTTGAAGGTTTTTTTATGTCAAAATCGCAATTTTCGATTAGCTTTGAGGTAAGTTTTTACTTGTTTTGATAGGGCATTCTTTTTTCCTAATAGATCTCGAATTTGTTTGTACAAAAATATGAACTGCTCTAACTTGCCTTATTTTAAATATAGTTTGCTTGTTGCACAATGCTATCATAAATCATGATGATGATAGTGACGATGATGATGAAGTACTCATAATAAATACCAAATTGACTTCTTATACGTTTAGGAATGCATTTTGAACATCCACAAAATCAGCAAATTGAGGTATTTACAACAACATTTTCAATATTATCTTGTAGATTAAATTATACGTATCTAAAAATGCATTTTGGACATCCATAGGATCAGCAAATTGAGGTATTTACAACAACATTTTCAATATTATCTTGTGGACTAAAGGAGTGGACAATTTAATTTTGGTGTGTTAATTTTAAGAGATAATGATGCGTTCAAAAAGAGCAGCATATTATGGTGCAATGCATGGTAGGGTTGGGTGGTTGAGGGGGATTTGATTTCGTCGGAGTGAATGAGCTTGTATATTGGTGGCTAGTTTTTTTAGAGGATGGTGGATGAAATGATTAGAGACCCACGTGTGGCATTGTGGCCGTCCCTATACTACTCGTGTTATTGCTTCATAGAGAGAGACCGAGGTCTATCATCAGCATACGATTTTCTATGTGACCCACTTATAGTAAATGCGGACTCCTAATCTCAGCCATCATATCTAAAAATGATTTGGGACAATGTCATAAATTCGCTTTTAACAGGTAGATCTTGATCGGATGGCTCAAAGTTTAAGTTTTTTATTTTTATTCTGTAAATCATTTTAAAGAAAATTTTGGAGCAAACATAGATCTGACAGGGGCGCACATAATAAAAATAATAATAAATGCTTTCAATAATGAATAAATACCAAATTACCCCTGAATATTGTAAGGGTATTTTGATCATTTATATCTACATAAAATATTTATTTTATATTTTTCTCAGGTTTCACCTAATTTTTTTATGGGATGGCCAAAATTTCATCCAAAAATATTTTGTAGAAAAAGAGTAAAAAATAAAACAATGTTTGGCATGACATTGGGGAATGAACAATCGTAGCCGTTCGATCTGAATCGAATGGCTAGAAAGTGGGGTCACATATAACTTATATGTTGTTGGAGCCACATAGAAACATTTCCCTTTTCAAAAAGATGCCTTTGTAGAGAGCAAGTCTTTAAACAATCAAAGTAAAGCCCATCTACAAATAGTATGGAGAAATGTGGTTTCAATACTGAAATCTTTGTCATGGCCTTAAAATATATTTCACCTTTAATTAAAAATTTAAAGCTTTAAAAATAGTGTAGATCGGGCAGATCTATAAAACTTGAAATCTTTAAAATTGATGGTTTATAAGACACACTATTTTCAAAATTTGAAATCAATTTTTTTCTCATGCCCATACATCTTGATGTCGAGTTGATCAATTTGAAGATATGTGTACATCAAAACAACCTTTTCTACTAAAATTTTTTAGGTAGGCTCTAATTTGAATGTTTAGAGCCTCAGCTCTATATAAACTTCTTCCTTTTCTAAAAAGCCTCATATTTTAAAGGTTGCCGTTGGCATACAAATGCATCCATAGCTGTAGTGGTAAGGTGCACCTTCAAGTTTTATCATGGTATATAATTTTGATGTAAAATGTTCTCAGGATTATCTCTAAATCTATTTTTATATTTAATTATAAAATTTTAAATTTCAAAAATGGTTAAAATAAAGTAGATCTATAAACATATGAAAATCTTGAAAATAGACGGTGTAGATAATATGTTGTAAAATGCACTATTTTTAAAACTTAAAATCTTTTTATTTTTCATGGTCATACATCTCGATGTCGAGATGTACAATCAAAGGATTTTTCAACATTAAAACTACGTTTTCCGATGGATTTTTTAAGTGCATCCGTAGTTCTACATTATAAGGTTGCATCTTTATATAAACTTTTTCCCTTTTGAAATCTATTAAGAATTTTGAATTTTACAAAAGATCTTTAAAAGTATAGAAGTCAATATAAATTCATGTTTTAGCTTTATTCAAAAACCTTTTCAAAAAAAACTTCTTACTTATTACTGTCGCTTCATGGATTTAATACCGTGGAATTTCGTTTAGAGATAAGCATATTAAAAAGGGAGTAAATCAGGAGTTTTGATTTAACAACAAAATTTGTCATACAAAATTTTTACCTATATGTTCCCTTAAAAAAGTGTATCTAAAAAATACAAGCAATATATTCTTGAAAAAAATAATTTATCAAAACATTTATATATCTCAAAATAATAGTAGAATAAAAGGAAGAGTAACCTAATAAAAGAACTTTTTTATCTTTAAACCCAAATCATCATTATAAAGAGCAAGAGAGAGTGACAACTAAAGATCTAGACAACTAGGAATTTAGGTTTTAATTTGAATATTTAGATTAGCTTAAGTTGTTCGTTGGTTTTTTTTCAACATACACACATTTGATTGATTTCACCTTTTCAATTTTATTTTTTATTAGTATACATAACATAGCATTTTGGATGAATTACTATTTTATATTTTTTTAGTTTTAGTCAATTACAATCCTATATTTTGGGGCTTTTTCGTTTTTTCTCATAACAATAGCCTTATACCTTTGGTTACAGTTCTCTTTTTTTTTTTTAAGAAGTAGGGTTACAATTGTTGTTATTTACTAATGTGCTTGTATTTAGCATTGTTGATGTTGTCCCATTATATACTCTTAATAAATCTATCAATGTCGTGACAACATAGTAAATATGATTGTTGTATTTATTGAAAGACAAAAATTTGTCAAGCATGATTTAGTGATATTAGGGAATGACTGAAAAGGGTGAGCGGTAGGTCCAAAAAGACGTGTTTAGAAGTAGTTCGAAAAGATACGGAGACTTATAACCTCACTTAAAGTAGAATGGAGAACCAGGATTTATGTAGCAGACACCAATTAAGTAGAAAAAACTAAAATAATGATGATGGCGAGGTAAAGACATAAAACTATCGTACAATGGCTTTATTGTATCCATACAAGAATTACAAATCATGATCTTATACTGTATCATCTTTAGTTATATGAGAGCTAAATTAGAAATATTGACGATTTTCTAACTTA
This sequence comes from Amborella trichopoda, assembly GCF_054954075.1. Classification (NCBI taxonomy): domain Eukaryota; kingdom Viridiplantae; phylum Streptophyta; class Magnoliopsida; order Amborellales; family Amborellaceae; genus Amborella; species Amborella trichopoda. Next base: position 47,440,603 of record NC_142339.1, read on the forward strand.
TTTAATTTTGGGTGATCCATATTTGCGACGCCTCCGAATTTTTAAAACAAACACATTTATTAATAATATTTCAGTTTGCCAATATATAGCCAACAACACGGCGTATGGGGAAAGAGTATGCCGTCCTATTCATGGCCTGCCTTCTATGCGGATGCACTTTGGTCCTTGGAAAGGGCGCAGTTGCTCAAACCTAACAAACGGCTCTCTCATGCGAATCAAAGCCACTGCATCCACAAGATTTCATAGTTGTTAGGAGCACAATGTCTATTGGGAAAGGTTTCTATACTTCTCCTACCATCCAGCCGTCTAATTTTGATCAAGAGAGTCACTTACTGTTTGATCTTAGATCCGACGTCTCAAAGTACTTTATTTTCAAATTTTTTTTTTTTCTACAAATTGTATGAATATGAAATTTGGTACGTGCCATGTTGTCATTGGTACGCACCTATTAAAAATTTTAAAAATAACTTTTCCATAAAATATGACGATAAAAATACCCCTTGAAACTTTCAAGGGTATTTTGGTCATTTTATTTTATTAAAAATAGTTTTTTTAATATTTTTCGCTAGTGCGAGTTTAATAGAGGAATGGACGCCCAAAATTTGGTATCAAAATAGTTTATAAAATAAAAATAAAAACAAATTAGTCTACAGACGTGACATTGTGATTGGGGCAATCTTAGCCCTCCATTCAAAGTGGACGGTTGGATAATGGGAAGTATATAAGTTTTATACTCTAGGGGAAGCATAGAAAGCTTGCCCATCATTTGTATAATAAGGCTGAGGCCCTAAAGAATCAAAGTAGGGCACACCTTCAAATATTATTGAAATATGTTGTTTTAATAATGAAAATCTTTACGTTCATCTCTAATAATAAAATTTAAAACTTAAAAAATAATGTAGACCTAGCAGATCTATGAATATTTGAAAATTGACAGTCCAAAAATGCATTATAAGATACACTATATCCAAGACTTGAAATCCATTTTTTCTCATGTCTATATATCTTGAGGTCGAGATGATCAATTTGAGGACTTTTGGGCATCGAAACAACTTTTTTTAGTGAATTTTTGAAGTGCGCCTTAATTTAATTGTTTAAAGCATCGCCCTTATATAAACTTTTTCCATGTTTATTTGGGTATTTCTAGGGCCTCAAGTATTGGGGATGTAACATCTTCAGCTCATTTACTAACCTTACCAAAACAAATAAACAAATAAATTCAAATCGTGCTCTCTATGCACTTTGAAAAATAATGTCTCACTACTAAAGAGCCAATCCAAATTTTTTGAAGGGGAATCTAAGTGTTGACGAACTAAAAATTCAAATGTTTCTTATGAAAATAATTATAAAGTGATTATTAGGTAGTCGGCGAATCTAAGTGTTCAAGAACTAAAGATTCAAATATTTCTTATGAAAATAATTATAAAGTGATTCTTAGGTGGTTTCCACAATTTCAGACAGAAAAAATCCTCCCAAATATGCCTTCTTCCTGACGGGGTAGGTGTACAGTATACTTCTACATGGGCACAGCATATGTGGTCTTAAATAAACAAAGCTTCATTGTACTTGTGCTTTTTAGGGGCATAGGGGTATCCCCTTCGTTTTTCCAATTATGTGCCACATCTAGGATATAAAGGAGACAATCAAATAGACCTATAAAACTAGGAGGACGTTTGTGCATCACTGAGGATAGTCTAGTGGGGCAACTTCCGACCTTTCTAGTGGTTTGACTTTGTTTATTTTGGATTATGCTACCTAAGTTTTATGGAGTGCTCTTCATGTGGTGGAAGACAATGGCATATGGTCCAAAAAATTTCGCTAAAATCAATTCCTTGACTTTGGATAACCGCCAAAGATACATCAACTGAGATTTCATTTCTCATTTTGGACCCCACCGAAAAAATACAAAAAAAACCATGGCAAAAAATCTTCACGGCTTATCTCAGGTTAGTCCAATACTCTTGAATATTTTCATTAACAAAATGGGTCAATAACTAATTTCTATTTCTTCTTTAGGGCACGTGGAATACTTTTATGAAAACATTTTCACATGAAAAAACACTCCCATGTTATTAGATATGGGAGTTTTTTCACACCAACTTGCTGCGAATTTGTGTGAAAGATGTATTGGGACCGATTGTTGTGAAAACAACTCATCAGGGTGTTTTTTCACGTGAAGATAGCTTCACGAAAGTATTTCAATATTTTCAAGCGAACAAAATGTACTCTTAGGAAAAAAAACCAAATTACAATCGAATTTTAGTACTGAATTCATAATCAAAACCAAAATTTTCGGCTTGTATAATTTTGTTTTGATTTCTTGTGGGTTCTCAATCACATTAGCACATTGGCAAATTGCAAAAGCAATTTCAACAATTGCAAGTGGAGCACTAGTAAATACATAATCATCCATTTCAAAAGTTCCACCTAAAATTTCACCTTATTCAGTCATGTTTACAGAGAGCCGAACATGGTAGCTGATGGTTTAGCTAAAAGGGGTGCCGTTTTATGAAGCCTTGTTATCTCTGACTCCATTCTCACCAAATGGTAGAAGCCCAAATCCCCACTGACTTGCCAATTTTATTTTTGAAAAAGAGCTGGTGTTCTTGTGGTAGTACACCACATCTTAGTCGCCACGTAGTGGTTTCTATTTTCACCCCTAATACCACCCTACTAATACTTTTAAAAAGTTTAACTCCTAATTTACTTTTAAAAAAAGGTAGGGGCATGTCTTCCCCATTGAATTACCCAAAAAAAAAAAAGAGGACAAAGTTTATATAAGGTTGCACATTTAAAATATATAATTAAAGATGCACCTAAAAAAACCATCGGAAAATGTTGCTTTGATGTTGAAAGAACCTCTGATTAATCATCTCGACATCGAGATGTATGAATATAGAAAAAAAAAGAAAAGATTTTGAGTCCCATAAATAGTGCATCTTTCAACACATTATCTAGACTATCCATTTTCAACACATATTGCATATTTTGATAAAATTTGGAGGTGCGTCTTAATTGGATCGTCTAAGGTTGAAACCTTATAGAAACCACACCCTTAATAGATTCTTCTTAAGGTTGTTAAAAAAAAAAAGGTTTTATTCTGTCATCCTTCACTGATTGTCCTTTCTTCTTTTGGTTCTAAACTTGTTACTGTTAGAGAATAGTACGAGCATGATGTGTGATTTCATATTCCTTGTTGTGCTTGTGACCCTTTGAGAATATTACATTCCATTTGATCATATTATATTACTTGAGAACCCAAACTGTGGTTTGTGAGATGGCGTTGACTAACATATTATTTATTGCAACTTGCTCATTTTTATCTCATCATGGCACATGTAAGGGGGGGGGGGATTTCTGGTTTTAAGGCACTGGTACATGTTCTTTCTTATGGGTTTTATTGCAATTTTAGGTCGTGATTGGATGGGTGTAGGACTAATAAAGCACCTTTATATATGAAGGCCGGACCAATTGTTATAGTAAGTCTGGTCCCTTTAAGCTCAGGGACTTTGTTAGGCTACTCCTCTCGCGGACTACTTCATTAACACTCCTGAAACACTCATCATCATCGCTTTTTAATACAGCTTTTTACATAAAGAGTACATTGTTAACGAAGGGTTGAATGGCTCCTTATAAAAGAGGATTAAAATTTTATCAGTTATTAAAGGGCAATCATTTTATTCGGGTGATATCACTGTGGAGAACTTGAATCATATTCGTATAATGTCATTCTCTAAATGGTTGCAACTGTTTTATTTTCTAAAAAAACACCAATTGTAAAACTAATTAATTACTTGAAGTACACTCAAATAAAAAGTTATTTATATTGAAGTCAACGTTATCAACTGTTCAACCATTTACAATAAAGATCCGGAACACATTTAAAATTAAATAAAGATCCCATCATGGAATGTTACTGATCTTGATAGTGTGTGAAAAAAAAGAGAACTTTAGTGTTGTTCATAAGGAGAGATTAAATAAATTATGGTTGTTCAGAAAAAGAAGCGGCAGACCGTTGATATTGGTCTTAACTTTTTGAGGAAGGAGATAAGTGGAGTTTCGGGTGTTTCCATTTTGGGATTATTCGGTGGTGTTTGGCTTCTTTGGACCCTCTTTTTTTTTGTTTTTTGGTAATGGATCCCATTTTATTCTAATGGATAGAAACTTGTCTGCATTTTTTGATGGCCTAGTTGGACTTGGAAGGTGGTGCCTCCGCCCAATGGAGTTAATGATGAATAAATATTCAATTTTTACTTTCCCTTGATGTAACTTGGTGTCGTATAGGAGTTTGTAGTTTAATAAGATGCCCATAAGAATCAAATACTCATGGTGTGGTATAGGACATTGTAGTTTAATAAGATGCCCATAAGAATCAAATACTCAAATGGCCTCTTTGGGTACATGGATTCTTAATATCTCGGATATCCTTAAAATCTACCATTTGGATTTAATGACTAGGATACTTAAAATCAAGAAAATCAAAATTATAGAAATAAGTCCTACTTTTTCATGATTTCATTTCCACACCAGAACTTATTTTTTTGTATTTCCAAGGCCAATGGATTTCAGCATTTCTAAGGCCACTGGATTTCAGTCATTGGCTCCCCTTGACTCGAAACATGGGGAGAATTTAGTAGGTGATGCAGGGAGAGAAAAAAACCAGAAAATTAATAATAAAAAGAAGAAAGATTGATAAAAAATACACTCTCTCAAAGATCTGCGAGGAATCCACCCCCATAAAAACCCCTGATTTATAATAAAGGAAGGAAAAACCCCTTATTTACAATGAAGAGAAACGTCCCTTTAAATAGACTAAAAAAAAGATAAGCAAAAAAAAAAACCCCCTACACGTACTTTCTTATTTTATCTATCCCCTACTTTCTCTCATCCCTATTTTTCCTCTTTTTAACTTTACGTCCCAAAAGATTTGTTTCTCACGTTTTATCCAAAGCTTCCCATCCAAGCTTCCCAAGTTTTTATCCAAAACAAATCTATTATTGAAAAGATAAAACTCCCTTTAAATTTAACCTTATCCTATTTACATTCCAAACTAACTAACTCAATCAATAGAAGATAAACACAAAAGTATGAAAATTAAAATAACCCTAATAATCTAAACTAACATAATTTGTTAAAAATCCCCAAAATATAACTCGTAAAACAATCCAAATTAATGTCATTCCAAGACTGTATCAATCTACTCTGGCTGGAAAAAACTCGTCCTCGAGTTTTGAAAAGGGCTAAGATGATATCTACATCAAACCCGCATTCTTCTTTTACATTTTTCTCCTTTGGCTCTAAAAATATCAATGGTTGTGATACCTCAAAGAATGGATCAAAATACGAACAAAGAGGGATTAATGAAAATATGTTGAACTTAGCCATCTTTTCATCATTTATGGGCTTGTAATTGACATTGTCCTCATTTATGGGCTTGTGATTAACATTGTCCTCAAAATCCAACGACCTTCTCTGAGATATGATTTTCCACATGATTTCCCACATGATTTTCGACATGGACGGGAAACTTGATCTCAATAGTATCGTTTTTTTATGGGGAACGAGAAGAAAGTCACCTCCTTCACCTTCATTGCCTTGATCTCGAACATTACTCTCCAAATTCCATTCACATCGAAGCTGAGCAACCTTCGGTATGAGCTCTTCTACTCTATCAACTTAAGGCGTGAGTTTTTCTACTTTCTCCACTAGGGCTTGTACTTTCTGAGTCAACAACCCCACAGCTCTAATCTTTCGCAAGATCTTTCAAGGGATCCCTTGATTGAAGTCATCGTAACCTGCTCTGATACCGATTGATGTATGGAGAGAATAAAACCATAAAATTAACAATAAAAAGAAGGAAAGCTGAGAGAAAATACCCTAGAATAAAACCATAAAATTAACAATAAAAAGAATGAAGGCTGAGAGAAAATATCCTGGAATAAAACCATAAAATTAACAATAAAAAGAAAGAAGACCATAAAATTAACAATAAAAAAAATGAAGATTGAGAGAAAATACCATCTCTCAAAGGTCAGCAAGGGAATCCACCCCCAAAACAATCTCTTTAACTATATCAATTTTTATTCAATTCATTGACTCTTATTTACAATAAAGGGAAACATCCTTTAAATAGACTAAAAAGAGAAAATATAAATAAAAGAAAAACTCCTACACACTCTCCTAAAATTATAGAGAAAGTACCTAAATTTTTTAAAGAGTGAAACTATCTCAAAAATTTTAGAGAGAAAAACTATCTCAAATTTTAACTTTTAAAGAGAGAAAGTTTGTTATAATTTTAGAGAGAGAAAGTTCCAATTTTTTTTAGAGAGATTAACTATCTCAAAATTTTAGAGAGAGAGAGAGAGAGAGTATCTCAAATTTTAACTTTTAGAGAGAAAAAGTATGTTAAAATTTTAGAGAGAAAAAGTGCCAAACAAAATTTAAAGCGATAAACTATCTCAAAATTTTAGAAGAGAGAGCCTATCTCAAATTTTAAGTTTTAGAGAAAAACTATCATATTTTAGATAGAAAAAGTACATGCAAATTTTTAGAGAGATAAACTATTTCAAATTTTTAGAGAGAGAAACTATTTCAAAATTTTTAGAGAGAGAAACAATCTCATATTTTAATTTTTAGAAAGAGAAACTATATCAAATCTTATATAATACCTAAAAAGTTTTAAAAATAGAAACTATCTCAAAAAAATTTAGAGAAAGAAACTATATCAAATCTTAAGTTTTAGATAGAGAAAGTATTCTTAAAATTGTAGAGAGAGAAAGTATTATTAAAATTTTAGATAGAAACTATTATAAATTTTAGAACAAGTAACGGCCACAAAATTTAGAGAGAAATATCTCGTTTTTTAGATAGAGAAACTATCTCGAATTTTGAGTTTTAGAGAGAAACTATCTCGAATTTTGAATTTTAGAAAGAGAAAATATAGTAAAATTTTAAAAATAGATATCATAGCAAATTTTAGAGAGAGAAACTACCTAAAAAATTTTGGAGAGAGAAACTATCTCAAAAATTTTGGAAAGAGAGTATCACAAAATTTATGTTTTAGAGAGAAAAAGTTTATTAAAATTTTTGAGAGAAACTATATCAAAATTTAAATAAAGAAAGTACATGAAAGTTTTAGCGAGAGAAACTATCTCAAAAAAAATTGAGAGAGAAAGTATCTCAAATTTTAAACTTTAGAGAGAGAAAGTTATCAAAGTTTCGAGAGATACTATATCAAATTTTAGAGAGGGAAACTATTTCAAAATTTTAGAGAGAGAAACTATCTCAAACTTAAAGTTTTAGAGAGAGAAAGCATATTAAAATTTAAGAGAGTAACTATATCAAATTTTAAAGAGAGAAAGTACATAAAATTTTTTAGAAAAAGAAACTATTGCAAAAAATTTAGAGAGAAATTATCTCAAATTTTAGTTTTTAGAAAGAGAATGTATCTTAAAATTTGAGAGAAAATTTATATCATATTTTAGAGAGAGAAACTACTTAAATACGTTTAGAGAGATAAACTATCTCAAAATTATTGAAGAGTGGAACTACCTCAAGTTTTAAGTTTTAGAGGGAGAGTATATTAAAATTTTAGAAGGAGAGACTATATTAAATTTTAGAGAAAGTAAAGCTCGTCAAATTTTTAGACAGATAAATTATCTCAAAAATTTTAGATAGACAATTTCAAATTTTAAATTTTGGATAGAAAGTATATTAAATTTTAGAGAGAACCATATCAACTTTTAGAGAGAGAAACTATCTCAAAAAAAATTTATATACACTATCCCAAATTTTGAGTTTTAGAGAGAGAGTATAAAAAAAAATTTAGAGAGAAAAATTGTATCAAGTTTTGTTACCAAACAATGGACATAGAAGTCATCACAAGAAATCCATGAATTTTGTATAGTTTATCCAAACAAGAGATTTGAGGAATCTATAACAAAAATTCTTAATATTGAAAATCCATAGATTTTCCTCTATTTCAAATATCTAAGATTCCTAATTTCCTCCGATCCAAACGGGCCCAAAGTAGAATATCACCATGCAACGAAGTTTAGTTTCTAGGAGTTAATTTTCTTGGAAAAGGTTGGCCCAATCGTGTTCGGTTCGCTTAAAATTGACATTTCTATTGGAATTGAAATTTTCGTGGGATTCCTGAATGCTCATTTTAAATCTGAATTTTGGAAATTTCAATTCCACCAAAATAGATGGAATTGACATTTCATAGAAACGACCAATTTTTTCATTGAGCAGTCACTACCTTACGGTAAGTTAGATTGAATAATTTTTTTGAGGCTCGTTGTCTTCTCCAACCCTAGCGACTGAGGACCTTTCATATTTTAACGAGAGAAACTACTTGAAATTTTTTAGAGAGATAAACTAAATCACAATTTTTATAGAGAGAAACTATCTCAAATTTTAAGTTTTAGAGAGAGAGTATCTCAAAATTTTAGATAGAAAAACTATATCAGATTTTAGAGAGAGAATATATCTAAAATTTTTAGAGAGAGATTTTAGAAAGACAAACTATTTCAAATTTCTAAGTTTCTTAAAGAGAAAGTGTATTAAAATTTTAGAGAAAAAACCAAATCAAACTTTAAAAAGATAAACTATCTCAAAATTTAGAGTGAGAGAGAGATTATCCCAAATTTTGAGTTTTAGAGAGGAAGTATATCAAAATTTATTACAAAAAATTGACATGAAAATGATTGTAAAGAATCAACGAATTTTGTACTGTATATCCAAACAATAGATTTAAGAAATCCATGGCAAGAATCCTTGATATTGGAAATCCATAGATTTTCTTGGATTTCAAATATCCAAAATTCCTAGTTTCTTTCTATCCAATCGGGTCCTAACGGTTTTATTTATCTTTGCTAAAGGGAATTATGTTGTAACGAATTGAAATTGGGTTTTCTTGCTCCTGCACTATTTTCTCTCTATAAAACTTTTCTCTCTTTACGAGAGGGAAACTTGTCTTGAATCACTTGTTTCCCGTTCTTTATTTGGATGGTACTTGTCTCGCTCTTACTTGAGTGGAGATTTGTCTTAGAAGGGAAGTGTTTCAAGAGTTGATGGTCATTTGCAAATATTTGTGGATGTTATGCTGAAGAGAGAGAGAACTTCTCTAGTAAGTTTGTTGGTATTATTCTAGAGAGAGGGAGAGGGAGAGAGAGACGTGCAGGTGGCTTGGTCTTTCAAAAGGGAGGAAGATCCATCTCTTGACATTGCATGGAGGAAACAATAGAGAAAGAGAAGATTTGTATTTCCAAAAAAAAGATATTATAGGCAATCAAAACAAAAAATTTACATTTTTCTACTAGATGCAATCTAAACAGCATACACCGTATTCTAGAAAATGCCAATTCCAGTAGATATCAATTTCAGGATACACTTGTCCATAGGAATGAAAATCTAGGGAACCAAACAGGCCCTGAGTGAATTTATTCAAAACCATGAATATTGGATATATCGATAAGAGGCACTAATTTTACATGGTCTAATCATTCAATTTGTGCTTTATATATTTCGAAGATTTCAATGCCTTAGTATCATTCCTATATTTATTCTAGAAGGATGTAGTTATATTTATTCTTGAAGGTTTAGTTAAGGCATTACCAAGAGCATCTTTGGATCATATACCATTCTTGATAAACACAGAGAGAGCAAAATAAGCACATAATTGACCTAGAACTTTAGGGACCTCGATTTGAAAAATGACTCTTTACTCAATCAAATCCATACACTATGAGGGAAGAACAACATAATGGACTTGATCATGCACATTAATAAGAAAGATGGAAGGAATTCGAAGGGCAGTTATGAAACGAAAGGCTACTCTGGTTTCAACGCTCAATGCCTATCGGGTGCGGTCCGAGGTTTAAACAATACTAGTTACTGCACCTTCAAATAGCGTCGAGAAATGTAGTTTCAATATTGAAAATCTTTGTCATAGCCTTAAAATATATTTTTATCTTTAATAATAAAATTTAAATATTAAAAAATAGTGTAGATCGAGCATATTTATGAAAATCTGAAAAACTTGAAAATTGACGGTCCAAAAATATGTTACAAGATGAACAATTTCCAAAAATGAAAATCCATTTTTTTCTCATTTCCATGCATCTTGATATCGAGATGATCAATTTGGGTATCAAAACTACCTCTTCTAATGAAATTTTTGAGGTGGGCTCTAATTTGATTGTTTAAAGCCTCGGCTCTATATAAACTTTTTCCATGTCTAAATCATAACAATACCAGTTACTTCCATGCCGTAGCTAATCGTGAGAAGATAATAAATAGCATTCAGGGTTTTAGTATCGAATGAGTAATTGTTCACTATTTTCAACCAGGAAGTAAAAGAAAGAGCAATTGTCCACAATTTTCAACAGGCTTTTTACTTTTCAACATGGCCAAGAACTTCAATTGAAAGGGTTCCTTTTCTTACAATTTTGGAGGCCCAAGCTAACTTATCTTGAATGCCCCTTTTCATTGAAATAAATCAAAAAAGCAATATTTTGCCACTCTGTGGATAAGTCTGGATGGTTATCCTTTTGGCTTTCTTCCATATTTTTGGTACACGTTTAAGGGACACTTATAAAATTATTTAATCTTAGTTCTAAAAAAGAATTCATTTCAGATTTTGTAGGATGAAAGACGAAACGACCTCCTTACTAGTTTGTACAAGATCATTGCACAAGTGTCGGCAAATAAATCAAAAGGAGTACTCCAAATTCTTAGCTTTGGACCCCAATCAGCTTTTATTGAAGATAGACGGATTATGAATAGCATTTTAGATGCATATGAATGTACTCATTAAACAGCAACGCTACTCTTAACTTGCAAGCTTGACTTTGAGAAGCGTATGAATAAGTGGAATGAGATTATCCTATGGACATCAATAGGAGCAATGGATGAATTGGTTCACAGGATGTTTAGAATCATCCCACTTTTCAATCTTGATTAATGTGGTCACTAGGTTATTTTAAAGGGTTGAGAGGAATTAGAGATCCTTTATCATCCATTTTGCTCGCCTTAGTTTATGAATCTTTTAGCCTAATGATCGACTTAGATAATAGGACAGGTGTGTTAAAGGCCTTCTATATTTCATAAGGGTCCACTTATATCACATCTTTAATGCACATATGATAGATTGGTTTCTTGTAAGGCATCTTTGGAACAATTTCAAATCTTATGGCCCTTTCCCACATGTTAAGAAAATTAAATTGATAGCAGTCAACCGTGACAGTTGCAGAATTAGAGAGCTATGCAGCCAGGCGTGAAAATGTCTTTTGCCAACCAAATATGATGAATGTAAATTTTGGAATTTTGAGATTTATTTTTAGAGTTTTAAGTTGTTTACAGATTTCAAGGTTATCTTTTCGGGCCTCTTAGGGATTATTTAGGAAAGATTTCGGAAAACCTTCAAATTAATCATTTCAACCTTGATCATTATGAATAGTGAAAAAAATTAAGACTCCAAACATTAAAAATCGTGTATAGTGTAACCATCCATTTTCAAATGTTCACAGATTCACATGAACTGTACCCTTTTTTGAGCTACTGATTTACATCCAATGGTGGAAATAGATTTTAAAGCCATCATAGGCCTTATAGAAAGTGTATCCACTAAATAAATACTAAACACTTCCAATGCATAAGCAAAAAAAAGTTAAAAGATTTTGTATCAATGAAGGAGGGAGGAGGGAAGAAAAAAATAAAAATAATAAAAAGGACCTCCCATTTGCGCATTCAATGGCATAAATTGTGTAACACATTGTGTGCGTTGAAAAACTTTAGTTTGTGAATGAATAATAGAGAAGGAAATACATTATCAAATGGGAAACTAGAAAGAAGCGACAGTTTATCAAATGGGAAACTTTATTGGTAATTAGCTGCTTTATTCAAGAGAGATAAATATATTAATTTAACTACAACCATGAAGTTTATAAATAAACCTTACACGTTATTATCTTACTTCTGAGTAATTTGGAATCAAGACTGTTTTCTTAGAGCATTTGAAATAGCAGCTACTGTAGATGGGGTAGTTCGGCAGCATCCTCCTATTAGTTTGGCTCCAGCTTCTTGCCATCTCTTTGCATATGATCCAAATTCCTTGTCTCCAAAACATGTAGAATGCTGTAAACAAATATGAAAAAAATTAGATATAAATGAAAAGAAAAATGAATGAGAGATATTAATATCAATGTAAATGTGGATACTGTTTCTCAACTTTTTAGTAGCTTATTGAACTTGAAGAAGAACCAGCATTTCCCAGGGCAAAACATGGATAATAAAAAATCAGTGATGGACAACATGGATAGCAACCATTTTTATTCAAAATCCTCAAATTAAGTGAAGGAATTGAAAAGGGATATGATCCCAAAAATGTGTTATCCCATACTATCAACAGAACACCTTAAGTATATCCCCATGCAGAAAAATGAAGCACAGAGAAATCTCACACACCTATGGAGGATTGAGAATAAATAGTTAAAGCATTTATAATTCTCTCCATCTGAACCATGGTACATCTGCCACTTGGGTTGTATCGAACAAAATTTTCTAAACATCTCCTAGCCAATTTATTGTGGAAGAGAGTAGAATCTCTTTAAGAGACGAATGGCTATGGATTAACAATTGATCAGTGTGAAGAATTTGTGTCACAGGAAAATTTGCAACATCATGAAAATGGGCCTATTCATGTAATACCACTGGTTTGACATCCATTTAAGTATCACATGGCACGATAAATTCCTCCCCTCAAGTTAAAAGTTTAGAACTGTCCCACAAAAGCCAGGCTACGAGCTGGGCCCACAGAGATCATGACCCAAGGGTTCACATAATGCATTTCAGTAAATTATTGAGACACTGTGAGGAACTCAATGCAATATTTGCAATTAAGGATATTGGAAGGAAATTCTACGAAAGCTAATGAACAAATTGTGAAACAGAAGTGATCAATGCAACTTCCTCATCTTTCTAGAAGTGGGAATCATTTTGCTCTGGCAAACTTTGGCGCTAATCTGGAAGGCGAATGATTTGGGCTCTACAAGCAACCAATATCACTAAAGATTCTAACCACATGTTCTGAATTTTATAGGAAAATGAAAACTAAAATCCTATAAGATAATTATATGAATTAACAGCATGTAAATTCAACACAATCTGTATGTTACAAGAATCAATTTGGGATGATATTTATTCATTGTAACTCATTGCAACATATATCTTTATAGGTCCTAAGATTAGACACATGAAATACATATGAAGAGCCTAGTAATAATATCATGGATGACAGTAATATTAGGCGAGTGATTCCTTTCCTTCACGGAATGTATTTACTTAATTGCAGTTAATAGTTCCAAGTCCAACCATAGAATAAATAACAACACATAGACCATGTAGTTAGTCAATTAGGTAGAATTAACAACCCGTAAAGATCAATAGGTTATGGGTAAGATAGCTTGGGAACTTTTAAGGAATACCCTTGTCTTCAAATTAACGGCTTTAGCAATGTGACAATGTCATTCAATTGAATAGACATTTGTGTACAAGGGCACAGGCATCTGTTAGGCCGTTTCATGTCCAGATCATTTCATCCCTGTGCAGAAGTTTCATTAGTATCTATTACAAGTAGGCAACAATTGGAGGTAATACAGGATAATTTTCTATCATCAATAATTTCTTAAAAAAACCCAATCCATTATGGACAACAAAAACTGAGTCAATGAAAATCCAGCAATACTTTCTGCTGATTCAAGATTTCAAAAGTTCTATTTAATCAGTTGCAACCTCCCATCAAATTACTATTGACCTAAAGGAGAAAAGGAAAGTGGTGAATATTTCATTGAAACATACTTCCGAGACAAGTAAAAAGTATAGGCAACGTATAAGAAAAAACAAAATACATTCAAATAACCCAATACTCAAATCTAATAACAAGTCTCGTCTTACCAGCCATTTCTTGGTCCTGCCATCCCAAACTTCACCACTATTTGGATAAACAGCTATAATCTTTCTACTCAACTGAAAGCCAAATATACTTCATTAGCTGATACTTCTCTGACTGTTACATCAAATGAATTTGCGCATATATGGTAAAAATTAAACCAAACTCACAACCGAAGTGAAAAAGAAGACTACTAATGAGAATGAGCAGCAATTGTATACCTTTAAAAACATATGTATAAGATTTTCTATGAAATGTGGAGGCGTGCAATTAATTCCAACTGCGCAAACTTTATCACACTTATTCAGTAGATCAAGGCATTCGTGGAAGCTCTCCCCAGAGGCTGCATGTTCACCATCTACAGAGCTGAAGCATATCATAGATGGAATCTTTATGTTTTCTTCATGAAGCAGCTCAACACAAGCCTGCAAGACACACCTTTAGAACTAGGAGAAATAAACAAGAACAACAAACGGTGTGGTTTGTATAAGGCCGCAGTTCTAAACAGTCAAAGTAAGGAGCACCTTCAAATAGTGTTGAAAGATGTTGTTTCAATACTAGAAATCTTTGTGATGGCCTGAAAATTTATTTTCATCTCTAATTATAAAACTTAAAGCTTTAAAAAGAGTATAGATCAAGCAGATCTATAAACACATGAAAATCTTGAAAATTGACGGTTCAAAAATACATTACAAGCTGCACTATTTCCAAGACTTGAAATCCAGTTTTTCTCATGTCCATGCATCTTGAGGTTGAGATGAGCAATTTAAGGATTTTTGGGCATCGAAGCAATCTCTTCTAGTGAAATTTTTTAGACGTGCTTAATTTGATTGTTTAGGGCCTCGCCGTTATATAAACTTTTTTCGTTTTATTTTATTTGTTTTACTATTTCCAAGATTTTAGATTTGGGATTAATTTGAGTTTCAAGTTTCTATAGGAGTATTTAAGTCTTTTTTAGTTGTAGAGAATTGAGGGGCATAGTTGGAAGTTAAATATTAAATAGATAGAGGTTAGGATTTAATCAATGTTTCTTAGGGAACAAGATAGATCTTAGGGTTGTTTTATTCCATAAATGTTTATTGGACTAGAAAAGGGGGAAGAAATGATAGGTCTTAGGGTTGTTTTATTCCATAAATGTTTATTGGACTAGAAAAGGGGGAAGAAATGAAGAATAATTTATTTTGGGTTATGAAGAGATCTCTTTTGAAGTGGACTCCCTTGTAGTTGTAGACCCGAAAAGAGGGTATATTCTATCATGTATTATTTCTATTTTAATTGTCTGTTTTGCTTACTTTTCATTCTCCCTCTTCCCTCTGTATCATCAGGTGGTATCAGAGCCTACAAGATCCATCTAACACAATGCTACCAAGAACTTCTCCCGCAATCGATGGCCTATTGCTACAAATTATAGAAGTTGTGAAAAAACAATTTGAAGAGAGCATAAAGAGCATAAATCAAACTGTGGAGAGTATTCGGAGAGAGATCGGTGAAATTCGAGGACGAATCAGTGGAATACCAAGAGAAACAGGCGAAATAAATCATCGGAAGCAACGGTTAGAAAATATCATTCATCGAGAAGAGGGTGCTGACAACCACGTAGATCTAGCTCCAAATCACACCTTAAGGAATAATCAAGCCTCACTACCAACTCCAATAGTTGATCCTTATCTAATGAGCAAATTTTGAGGCCAGAACCTTGACCTGAAGAACGCCCACGTGATTTCAGTATCAAGGTCGGTCTTTTGGAGGTTCATCAAGAGTTTGAAAGAGAACTTAAAATAATGTTTGGCATCCCAAGTTCCACCACAAGTTGCCTATAAAGTATTTGATTAGTTGGTTCATTAAAGAAAAAAAAAGTATATCAGCAAATGGTGGGACTACATCAGCACTTATTCAATTGTTCTTTAAAGGATGTGGTCAACATAATAAGTTGAGCTTCTCCCAACCCCGGGAGAATGATCTAATGGGTATTTATGTTTTATTTTACGATTTTCTAGATTTTAGTTTTGGAATTATTTGGGTTTCTAGTTTTCCCTAGGGGTATCTAAGTCTTTTTTAGTTGTAGAGAAATTGAGAGGTATAGTTGAAAGTTAAATATTAAACAGATGAAGGGTTAGGATTTCATTGGTGTTTATTAGGGAACAAGTTAGGTTTCAGGTTGTTTTGTTCCACAAATATGTAACTATAAGACCAAAAAAGGGGAAGAATAGAAGAAGATTCTATTTTGGGGTCTTGTGAGGAGATCTTTTTTCGTAGACTCCCTTGCAGAATCTAAGAGAGGCTATATTTTTTATCTATTATTTCTATTTTTAATTTTCTGCTATGTTTACTTTTCTTTCACCCATTTCCCTTTACATTAACTAAAAAAAGGGTAATATTTAGTCATTTTGGAGAAATTTAGCTTCAAAAGATTTCTCCGAGCTTGAATGAAAGGTTCAGCTAAATGTTTTTATGTGTGAATATTATATTATATATTTTATTATCATTTTAACTATAAATGTTGTTTCCTGTCAAATGATATTATTATTAGATTAAAGTTAAACCCTACACACATTTATTTGGTAATTTCTACTAAATATGTTAGAAATAATTAATTATACAATATATTTCAAGACTAGATATCTGGCCAACTGCCCAATTAAGGAGCTTTCAAGGTGCTGAAGGGTATCCTCAAGAGTTACCTTAATTGTATAACTCCTATGTCACTAACTTGCTCAAATTATTCACTACAACCAAAATTGAAGCAGCTACTTTTGCATATTACTATGAAATTTATCTAAAAATAAGAATGATGGAGTACATTCACATTAAGGACATATCTTTAGGACAAAACAAACTCTAAATTGTAGTTCTGGTTCTGTTTTCTTCTCCCATACTGTCTATTAAATTATGTGTTTCCACAAGTATTCCTAATTTTGAGAAATGTTCTTTTCATAACATGCTATCTATCAATGAGTGATCACAGTGGAGGACAATAAACAATCCCACTGTCTTTACTCAACAGTGCTAGGAAATAGGATAATCCTTACAAAATCATCAGAAATGATCCTTCAATGATATTAACAGGAATAGTCCTCATAAGAACACCAGAAATAATACTACATTTATGTTAAAATTGATATTAAATCTTACAGTGAGATTCTCTTTTAAAGATCAGGTTACCATAGAAATAGTCAAATTTCCAAAAAAGAAGAAAACATTCAAAGACATATCTTTGAAAACCAAATTTTAAAAACTAATCACCCAAAAAATATTAGAAACAATTCATAGAGTAATGAGTCAAGCAATCACCTGGCTATTCCCTTTATCTCGATTCCCTCTATACCTATTTGACCATGTTGTTTTCACCACGAGCAATCTACTAATGCAAAGAAACTCAGATTTCTCTAAACACTTCATGGACCTCTAGCTTACCTAACATTAGTGGGGCTTCGCCATTTTCCAATGGTGGAAACATGAAAGAAACAGAGAATTTGCAAACTAAAGCATGCTAGAGACAAAAAAGTGAAAGTACCATCATTTTAAATAGGTCATTTTTATCATTCCTAGGAAAACATCAACTGAATTATGACTATATGTCACTCACTTGCCACATCACTCACTCGCCACATCACTCACTCTTCATAGATTAGGAGCAAAAGTGAAAGGAAAATCAAGTACAAACCTGGGTTTCAAGCTTATTGGGGATGGTCTCAAAGGCCAGCATATCTGGGCCCGCCTCCACAAGAACCTGTAAACGTCGCCTATGAAAGTCCTTCAGCTTTTCTAAGCTCACGTCGGGACCATAATTCCCACTGGATATAGAACTTGAACTCAGTGAAATACATTTAATAAGGCAAAAGAATGACAAAATATGGATAATATACATCCATTATATTAATAATCAAAGAAAGCATGGGATACCTGTACTCTGAACCATCTGCAAGATAAGCTCCATAGCTACCAACAGAAGCTGCCACCAATGCACAGCTGTGTCTGTGCCCTGGCATTCGCTGAAGAAACTCCCAAAATGTATCTCGAGCTTCACAAGCCAACTTTACACTTCGTTGGAGTAACAACTCTCCTTCTTCTTTCGAAATCCCGTTGGATAAAAATCCAGGAAGGGTTGCCTTCAAAACCAGGACAGCAATGAAAAATCTTAATGCCATGACCCATTTGTCCTAGTTTAATACTTAAATATAAAACCAATTATCAGACAAATTTGACAATGCCATAGTTATTAATTCCAAATGAAAGGAGAGCAATGATAGCTAACCATGTGGAATAGCCCAAGCATTCAGAAATGGTAAATAAGATAAGAACCAATATACCAGTAATCACACCTGATAAGATGAAGTCACAATTATGTCAGCACCGGCCTCTAGATATTCCAAGTGAACCTGCAAGATAGTACAGACCCAGCAAGAAAATTGGTTACATACCACAGCACAAAACAGAATGAGTAAGCAGTCATTTGTTCATAACCAAGGACACCACACCTGATGCTAGCATGAGGGTCACATAATGATAACATATTAATATTAAACGTAATGTTTCATGAGCCCACAAACTGACAGAAGGGTAAGCAAGAATAACAAACTCATAAAACAAGTTAACTACAACCCAAAAATAAAGGAAAAGTAAGGACGACCACAAAGTTTCCTTTTTTTTTCACTCTAGAACATAAATCTCTGTAATTGAAAGTACAAAATTAATGTACATTGCAAATTTAAATGTATATTTAGTGTTTACCCAACTGATCATTAATCACACAAGATACTAAGCAAGCAGATGCACAATTCCTTAACAAGAACAGGGTTGATGAAGTCTCCAATATCCACACTTGATAAGAGAAAAAAGTTTCAAATTCTAAGGCACATTTGAAGTTTTGGCAGAAATTTGAAGTTTTGGCAGATATTTGAAGTTTTGGCAGATATTTGAAGTTTTTATCTCTATTGAATTCACCGACCCTCAAACTGCCTTATCAGGATTTGCAAACCCAAGATAAATTTTTAATCATGGTTCCTAGACACTTCATAATAAACTACAGCGCCCCAAGATCAGTTAGATCAGCAATACTATCGTCTGTGTGGTTCTCTCATGTTCCCAAAACACCTCATCCCTGCTAGCCCACTTTTTGACACTAACAAACACTCCTATGCTCTAGACATCAAACTGAATAAAAGAATAACTTAATACTCAGTTTAACATTAAGAATAGGAATGAAATCAAACTTAATTTGAAGGATAGCTAAACCATAACAATAGGCCAGTCATTGAATAATCAACTAACCACTAGATGAACAGGAAAGGGTCAATGACAACTTAGTTGCAAGAGGTTGAAAGCATTTAAAGCTTGTGGTGAGACTAGCCTTCACTATACTGCACCTATAGTCTCAGCTATATCCAGTGGTTGTAACTAAAGAAGCCTAAATTGGATGAAAGATTGGACGATGCCACCTAGGATACTCGATTTGTCAGACAGATGAGATCCAAAAAGGTAAATCAAAACAATCCTAAATAACGTATTTGCAAAATATTATTCTGAATTTGAAAAGAAATCTCAATTGGAAAATAAGTACTTTTTTCCTATGAAATTAGCAAATAACACATACCACATTTACGGACATTGGACTGAGAATTTTAAGTGAAAAGGCAGAGTGGTTTTCCAAAATCAATCTTAAATTTATAAATACAAAGAAAAAGGGTACAAGTTAAACTCCCATAAAGTGACAAAATCCGAAATCGATCAAGAAAACCCAATAAGAGCAATTCATTACTGTAAAAACTCAGATCTATAGATTCAAAAGCAACAAGTTTTACCAGGTTGATTTCTAAGATATGATTCCCAAATTGTGAATCCCATTTCGCTCTAGTAATAAATCTTATCAGCTTATTTTAAAAAAAAAAAAATTCAGCACCCGGGGCTTGGAGCTACCTTGTTTCTTCAAGGACCCAACAGCTACAAAAGCACACCATTGTTTTGGCCAAATATAACACAAAGGAAAGAAAAAGACGTCGATTTCTAGTCATTCAAAAACCATAAGATTCACATACTAGAAGAACACCCTGAAATTAAGATCTAGGAATAAGCATTTGACAAAAGAGAGATCCAACGAGATAGAGAGACCACCCCAAAATCAACGTCATAGAGAGAGAGGACCTGTTTAATGAGGTGAGGGTCGTTGATGAGGCAGAGGGCACTCCAAAGGGGATGGTTGATGTCGGCTCCCCTCTCCTCCAAGCGGGTGGCGAGGCCACCGTCGATCACTGCACAACCCCCGGCCCTCTCTATCAACTCCTCCACCACCTCCGCCATTACATTCTCCTTCCTTTTCTTTCGTGGACGGAAACAAAAAACCCGTACCTAACTCATCGTCTCTCTCTTAAATGGAGAAGAAGAATTTCTCCTAAACAGTTTCAAAATGGAGGGTGTCAGAGGTTTAGTGAGAGAGAGAAAAACGTTAAAAAAAAAAACAGAAAAAGAGTTATACGTTCAGATTTCTCTTTTGAAATTTTGGGCAGTTTATGCAAAGGTTACGTTTTGTAGTGTAGCTGTACATGTGGTGGCTTTGAGGGGGGGATCGAATGAATATAGCCATTTTCC
The DNA here is from genome assembly GCF_054954075.1 of Amborella trichopoda. Classification (NCBI taxonomy): domain Eukaryota; kingdom Viridiplantae; phylum Streptophyta; class Magnoliopsida; order Amborellales; family Amborellaceae; genus Amborella; species Amborella trichopoda. Next base: position 47,461,139 of record NC_142339.1, read on the forward strand.
TGGCATTGTTCGAGGAGGAGGTGACCACAAACTGTGGCATGCGGGTCGGGCTAGGCCTAGACCCAGTTTGTCCCAGCCCAACCTTAATTTTTTATTTATTGTCTTATATTTATTCATTTACATTTGGCTAGGCTTGGCTCAATCCTAACATACTAAAAACTGGGCCTAGGCTAGGGCCTATGACCAAGGCTGGACCAGCCTTGGGCCAGCCTGTTGCCGCACTTATTCTCGATGAATGGGCATGTCTCTTTGTATTATATGATTAAAGGGCAAGCTTTCTATATTTCCCTTTATCCAACCGTCTATTATGAATGGAGGGTTAAGATTGTCCCAATCACGTCATGTCTCTACATTATTTTATTTTTTAATTTTTTTTTCTGTAAAGTATTTTGATACCAAATTTTGGATGTCCAATCTTCTATTAAATTCGCACTGGCGAAAAATATAAAAAATAAAATGACCAAAATACTCTTGAAAGTTTCAAAGGGTATTTTGATCATTATAGTTTATCGATAAATTATTTATCATCGGTGCGCCCCAATGAGAATATGGCACTTACCAAATTTCATTTTCATACAATTTGTATAAAAAAAAAACTAAAAATAAATACTTTAAGATGTCGGATGTAAGATCAAACGGTGAGTGACTCTCTTGATCAAAATTGGACAGCTGGATGGTAAGGGAAGCATAGATCACGTATGCTGTAGGAAAAACATAAAAACCTTTCCCATGACTGACTACATGGATTACCTCCTTGTCAATTTCTCTTGCTTCTCTCTCACTTGTCTTGCATTTGAAATTTGATAATGGTGTAAGGCCGAGACAAGGAATGTTCTTTTCCAAATGGTAAATTGGAAGGCGAATCAACTGGAATGATGCTTGTGAAGGTTTTGAGCAAGAGAAATTGATATCGAAGGAAGGAAAATGTATATAATAAAATTATTTAGTTTTAGTATAAGAAAATTATAATCACCTAACATTAGGTGGATGGGGATTCACGTCATTGACTTGGGGATAAAGTATAAAATAAAATTTATTAAATTATATGACATATTTTAGATTATCAAATTTCGCATTTAATGGTAAAAGGGATATGTAACCGTGACCTCTTTCTACCAAAAAAAAAAAAAAAAAATAAGTGGTCTTATAGTTTACAATCTTTCTTCATACCTGCTTACGTTGACATGATTATTCCATCTGAAAAAACAGCCATCTCATTGTAGGCAGTTGCTAAATATATCTCAAATGGAGAAGCATGCACAAAACCAACCAAAACCGTGTGAAGAATCTAAATATGCCAGAATTTTTGAGATTTTTTTTTTTGGAGAATATTATTGGTAAAGCAAACGAAAAGTTAATAATTAAAGGGTGAGGTTTGTATAAGGCACATTTTTTAGGGAAAGCTTTCTATGTTCTCCCTACAACATAGAAGTTCTATCCTCCCCCTACCATCCAGCCGTCTATTTTTTATCAAGAAAGTCACTCACCGTTTGATTTTAGATTTGACGTCTCAAAGTATTTTATTTTTAGTTTTTTTAATACAATTTTTCTGAATATGAAATTTGGAACGTGTCATCTTCTCATTGAGGTGCAATTATAAAAAATATTAACAATAATATTTCGATAAAAAATAATGACCAAAATACCCCTTAAAATTTTCAGGGGTATTTTGGTCATTTTATTTTATTGAAAATATTTTTTTTATATTTTTCATTAGTGCGAGTTTAATAGAGGAATGGACATCCAAAATTTGGTATCAAAACAGTTCATAGAAAAAACTTAAAAATAAAACAGTGTAAAGATGTGGCATTGTGATTGGGGCAATCTTAACCCTCCATTAAAAAATGGACGGTTGGATAAAGGGGAGGATAGAACTTCTATGTTGTAGGGGGAACATAAAAAGTTTTCCCCACTCTTTATACCATGGAAATAAGGCACACATCTAAAATTTGCTTAGAGATGTAGCTCTGATATTAGAAACCTTATCTTGGATTGAAAACCGATTTTTATCCTTAGTTATCAAATTTAAAATTTAAAAAATACTACAAATTGAGTAGATATATGAATAATGAAAAATCTTAAAATAGATAGTCTAGATAACTTGTTACATGATGTGATATTTTTTGGACTTAAAATTATTATTTTTCTTTATATCTATACACTTTCTTCTAAAGGATTTTTGAGGTGCACTTTAATAGTATTTAGTATACAACCTTAAATAATTTTTTTCTATAATTAAATATGTGTAAGGTTTGTACAAGGTGCCTACTTTATACTATATAAGTGATGCACACATCTAAAATTTTTAAAAGATGTAGTTCCAATATCAGAAACTCCAAGGTGAGAAACCTTATGATGGTTTGGAAATCCATATTCAACCATAATTATAAACTTTTAAATTTCAAAAATAATTTAGTCAAGCATAAATATAAGCACTCAAAATTTTTGAAAATAGGCGGTCAAGATAATTTGTTACAAATTATACTGTTTTTATTAGGACTTGATATTCTTTTTTTCTTTACATCCACACATGTTGACGTTGAGATAATCATTTAGAAGGTTTTCGAACTTCAAAATGCTCTTTGCTAGTGGACTTTTGAGGTGCACTTTACTTCTATAGTATAATGTTGCAACTTTATATAAACTATTTCCTTAAAATGCTTTCTTTTTGTGCAAGTAGCAACATATGGCATAGTTAGCTACCATGACATTACTGTGAAAACACGAATAAAGAGTGCCGCAACACCTTTGATGAAGACCAAAGAAGGAAAATGATGGGAAAGAAGATGATCAAAATGGAGAATTCTTATAAGTGAATTGCACTTGACAACCATTTGACTTGCCAGTATCAACCTTATGATGTTATTCTGACTAAATGGATCGAATGTAAAACGTTTAAAGTGTTTAAATTTGGTACACGAAAGTCACAATTGCCTACATTCGTCACCTACAAAATTCGACAATTTGGGGTGGGCTGTAAAGTTCTAGGAAATCTTTCAAGATTTGGGATGGCAATTGGTCGGGTCTGGCATATTGTTTTTGTCCGCCCAACATTCTACCCCATAGAGTAAAGCTAGTCTCACCACTGTCCTATAGAACTTGTCTTTTAGTCTCATTGGTATGCAACGATCACATAAAATTGTAATTGTACTTTTCCACTTCGCTTAACAAGCTCTAATTATGAGTGCGACATCTTTCTTGATCTCTCTATTTTCCTGGATTATCGACCCAAGATATCGAAAGTGTGGTCTTTTTTTTACTTCTTGACCGTCAATATTAACTAATTTATTGTCTCTACTCCTATTTATTACTAAACTTGCACTCTATATACTCTGTCTTAGTTCGACTAATTTTAAAATCTTTGGATTCTAAAGCATCCCTCTAAAGTTGTAACTTTATATTGACGTCATTTCGGGTCTCATCAATCAAAACTATGTTATCTGCGAACAACATGCACTACAGTATCTTGTCCTGTAGGTATCTAGTTAAGTCATGCATAACTAAGAAAAAGGGATACGATATCAACGCTAGCCATTGATGTAGACCTATTATCACTGAAAACTTACTCGTCTCTGCACTAGTTGTTCATACAGTAGTTACTACTCCATCGTACCTATCTTTAACCAAGTCGATATAGTGTCAAGAGGCGCGTTTTTTTTCCAATATCCAATAAATCAAATATCGAGGTACTCTATCATAAGTTTTCTCTAGATCAATAAAGGTCATGTGGAAGTCTTTTCTCATTGCCATAAACTTCTCAATCAGTTGCCTAAGTAGGAAAATAGCCTCAGTTGTTGATCTTCTTGGCTTGACCTCCCTGACATAATACCAAATTGGTTTTCAAATACATTCGTTTCATACCTTAGTCGTTGCTCAATGATTCTCTCCTAGAGTTTCATAATATGACTTATAAGATTGATCTCTCGATAGTTTACAAAATTATGTATGTCTCATTTATTCTTGTAAATAGGTACCACAATAATTTTCCTACGTTCGTCTGGAATTTTTATTGTTCTCAACACCTTGTTGAACAACTTGTCCAGCTAGTCAATGTTAATTTCCCCCATGCACTTCCAAACCTCTATCGGGATACTATCTGGTCTCAAAGCATTTCATGTCTTCATCATTTTCAAAGCTTCTTTCATTTCTGACACCCTACTCCTATGAATGTATCTACGACCTTCGTCACCGCTTGTACCAACAATCCCTTCTACCACTATGTTCTCATTGTATTCGTCATTTAATAATTTTTTAAAATAGGCTCTTCACCTTTCATTGAAATCATCATTTTTTACCAAGACCCTTTGATCCTTACTCTTTATGAATTTAATATGGTTTAGATCCCTATATTTTTTTATTTCTTATTTTTGTTAATTTGAATATATATTTTTCACCTTTTATTGTTCTTAGTTTATTGTATAGATTATCATATGTCTTAAGTTTAGCTTTATTTACTATTTGTTTAATATTTTGTTATTATTTTTATATTCTTCTAAGTTTTGATCATTTATATTATATTGCCAAGTTTTATAATATGATTGTTTTTCGTTAATGGCATTCTAAACCTCATCATTCCACCACCAAGTTTTCTTATTGAAGTTTATATTCCCTTTAGATTCTCCTAAAACTTGTTTTGCCACTTCTTGATACATTCAGCCATCTCGTTCCATATCACATTGACATCATGTTTGTAGTTCCATTTTTCTTCTTCAACTAATGCATCCTTAAATAAGTATATTTTTTTATTTTTTAAATTTCACCACCTAGTTCTTGGATACCCATTACATTTGCCCCTTCTTCTCCATGTCTTTCTGCAGACGTCGATGACCACAAACCTATGTTGGGTAGTCAAACTCTCTTTACATGATGGTCGATCTACCTTCTTAATTAGAAATAGATCCATCTGACTTTTATGTGTTCCACTTTTATAGTTTATTAAATGTTCATCTCGCTTTGTAAAGTAAATGTTTGCTATTGCTAGGTCATAGGCTATAACAAAATCTAAAATAGTCTTGTCCATCTCATTTCTTTTCCTAAACCCATATCTCACATGTACCCCTTCATATCCTCTACTATTCTTGCCTACATGACCATTTAGGTCACCACCTAAAATGGTCCTCTCTCCATTTGGTATGTCTTGGATTATTCCATCAATGTCTTCCTAAAACTGTCTTTTAATTCTATCATCTAATCCTATTTGTGGCGCATAAGTGCTAATTATGTTAATTATCTATTCTTCTAATACAAGTCTAATTAATAAGAGCCTATCACATATTCTTTTGATATTAACTAATTTATCTTTTAAATATTTATCTACTATTATGCATACGTTGTTTCTATTATTATTATTATCTCCTGTATATCATAGTTTATACACATCTATTTCTTTAGCTTTTTATCCTTTCCATTTAGGTTCCTATATACAAGCTACGTTTACTTGTTGTCGTCTCATTGTATCCACTAACTCGATACTCTTATATGTAAGCATTCTTCCGTTCTATGTGGTTAAATGAATCATATTCTCTTGGACTAGTTTCTTTACCTGCGCTTGTCTAGGGTGTCGTGGGAAACATTGCATATTTTTCACCGTAACCGTATGGCGTTGGCATAGCTTCTGTGGAATGTCCTAGTTAACCCTTGCTCATTTCTCACTATACCTGGAGTCCGATACAGCACGTCGCTTCTTGTGAACGTCCTAGCTACCCCTTGCTTATTTCTCATTATATCCAAGTTTTGGTACAATGCGTCGCTTCTGGGGAACGCCTTAGCATAAGCATATAGTATAAGTTTATCACGATTCATTATGGGTTTTGGCAAAAATTTATGTTAGCTGCATACCTAACACAACCATGCCCTTTTACCTGAGTATGGGATGGGTTAAGGGAAAGTTTAAGGTCATCAACCTTCTTAGACCATAATGGTTAAAGATAATTATGACCTCTAAAAACAATTAATCTCATTGTATATTTTCTCATTTCTTTCATAAATAAATGAAACACTCAACAATTTGTCGTTGAATTTTTAAATTCCAAAATACTATTGTTTACAATCTCAGTTCCACCACTGCTCTTCTATCTCTCGCACATGCACTCACACTCTTATACCCACATGGCATATAAAAAAGTGTGTGACAAGATATATTCCTGTGGGATCATATATTTGAGGTGACTACCTTAATGAACATCCAACCCTATAACTTGAGAAATTTTGTTGGAATGCGATAATCATAATAAATTGATGGTCTTGCATGAAATTGCCAATGTTTTATGAACTCTCGATACTTAGTGTGTGTGACTTCATGGATTGAAGCACTCATAAATACTAGTGCGACTAGAGATCTTGAGGGGAATGATCCATATCAGGGTAGAGCTTCCAACTAAGTTTGGATACATTGATAGATCTTGTTCCTCAACAGGCTAAGATTAAACATGTTTTTCTTTTAGCATTCCCAAAAACATTGTGAGTCATTTTCCAGAATGGCAACTAAAATGTGTTATGCATAGTTTGTCCCTATAGCGAAAGAGCGTATATTATAGAAGGGTCATAGATATTATAGAAGGGTTGTGTTTATATATGAAAAAGTTTATATAAGTGTATACACCCCGGCCCCAAAACCTATAATCTTGAACCATAGGAGTCATATTGACCTAGTAAACCTTAGTAGATTGTGGCATGTAGTCAACAATATGTAGGGAAACCATTGAATCTACAAAATCTAGTCAAATCAACCTAGATCTGTCCAGATTTTTTTGAGTCTCTATAGAACAGTACAAAAAGTCAGAAAAATAGCCAAATCACAAACCCTAGAACACATCAAAACCAGAGAGGACCACCACTTATGGATTTAGTAGGATTTCCTGTATTAGTTGGAGGGCAATCTAGGCCAGCCATGCAGGCACGTTGCTAAGTCCAATGGGCCTAATAACACAATTTGCATCATTGACCGCTTTTCGGGCCCTGGAATCTTCCCAAAAATTCAAGAAGTTTGCATATGCTTCTAAAGGTAGGTTAGGGCAATTTTATTTTTTATTGGTTTTTTGACCAGTTCTTTTACTAAAATCTCTAAACCCTAAATTAATTAGTAGTTCTAATCCTAATCAGATTAGAGCCCGGTTAAAGGATAAATAAACCCCTATTTGGTTCTCTTTTTTTATATATATATTATTTTCTTGGTAATTCAATGAGGAAGACATGCCCCTACCTATTTTTTCAAATAGTTTAAGAGTTAGTTTTTTGAAAGTGTTAGTGGGGTGGTGTCAGTAGGAATGAAAACCACAACATGGTGACTACAGTGTGGGAGTGGATAAAATATTCCCTAGGTTAGAGCAAACCATAGAAGCCTTAGAACCATAGTGTTAGTGGTATAAGACCAATGGGCTAGAAATGCAATCTTTTAAAAACTTTCCATTGTATAAAAACTCAAGGGTTTAAATGTATGAATATCTCAATACAAAATCATAATACATATATTCCATCCTACAAACATGGTTTATACAATTTGAATAATAAAATTCAACCCTTATAGGTCCCCTAGAAATCCCTTACTCAAAAATTAAATTAAACTGAATACAATATTCAAATATTCACATTGTATATCTCTACAACATATTGCATGACTTGCACTCGCAATTCCTCGTTATATCAAAATTATATGATAATTTCATCTCTATTCTTCATATCATCATATATCATAATATCTCATATACATCATATACTTGATCATAATAATTCAATAAGATTTCAATTCGCATAAACAATAATGCATAGCATTAAAGCTCATACCGCAAGATTAAAAAACAATATCAATATTCACACAACATATTGAATTTAACCAATCATGAATCCATTTAATAATTGTAAATACATCAAATTAACATGTAAACATATATGGGGAAACCATGGTTCGAACCCCTTATGCCCGGGCTACGAAAGGGCATTTTGATGACTTAATTTTGTTTTATTATCTAAGACATAGGTGATAATAATAGCTCAAGAAGATCAATTCAAAGGGAAGAAAATAATCACATTTATTTCACTTAATGGGGATCAAATCATGAGAGAGGCATGTATCAAAATGGCCTTTCAAAGTTTGGGAGAGATACTACATGAAATAAGGAAGTTATGGTGAAACTACACCATGTGGTCCATAAGGGACCACACGAACTTTTCAACATTCAAAAGGGAACTCAATAGACTATTTCTTTTGCTCGAATATGATGAAATAAACCTTTCATCAGTTGTATATTCTTAATAAAAATTTCAGAAAAATAAGATCAAGAAATCAAATTGAAACTACTTAAGATCATTGAGTAAGCAAGCTAGTCTGCACATACTATGTGTATGGACTACACTATTGCTTTGGGACTCTTCAAATATCAAGTTTTCATGACAAAAAATGAAAAAAGCTGCTGTAAATTAAGAATTACAGTAAGCTTTGATAATTGAAATGAGGTACGAATTAAAAATATGAGAAAAATATCAATATCTTAATGAAGCAATAGTATGGGCTTGATTACATAAATTATGAACTACTCCATAGAAGGGTTTCAAATGATAGCTCAAGGAAGAAGATAGCCTCATGGGTGGCCACATTTTTGTCAAGGGCTCTCTCTCTCTCTCTCTCTTTCTTTGAAGTGAATACTCAAATTAGGGTTACAATTGATACTATAAGTTACTTTTATACTTAGATCATAAAGATGGATTTGATATTGATCATTGATGACTTAGATCAATGGCACATGAGAGGCTTTTATCCAAGCCACTCACCCATATCTTATCACCAAGATCAATGGATAAGCTTTTGACACATTTCACTCCTTAAAACCTAGGTTTATAGTCATTTTACCTTGAAGCCCTTAGCTCCATGTTTTATTTTCCATTAAGTCCAAATTCATATTTACACTTATGGTCATGGTTTTTGAATAATTTGTGAGAGTCAATAAAATACAAGGATATGGACATAAAGGTAATATAGGACATCCAGACATGTGAATAAAATATCTTATGACACCACCAATAGGATTTTAACAACACTAAAGTTTCATATGGGTCAAGCCCATAATGTGGTGTTACATAAGATATACTCACATGCTACAAAATCATATGTGGATAATAATATGAATTAAATTAATTCTCAAAATTCCATGACTTCACACATGTCAAAAATGACGCATATGAGCAAAAAAAACATGTGACTTAAATCAAACTTAAGTCATAACAATATGTAACTCTTTAAATAACAAGATAACATGTTATAACATATACCAACAAAATAATTAATGACAAATAGGTCTCCAAATATATATATGACGTCAGCATGATGTCATCCACAAGTGGGGAGGTGGGGGTGCCACGTGCCATCCTTATGGCCACTTGGGATCCATGTGGCATCCTTATAGAATGTTCTAGTTTGGTATTTATGTAAAAAAAATTTGAAAAATCATATTTTATTGTTTAAAAAAAATACTGAAAAAATCTTCAAAAATTATCTAAATAATTTCTCAATATTTGTCATCAATATAGAATATTTTATCTTCAATTTTAGATTAATATGGGGCTAAATGTAAATGAGATCTCTAGACTTATAACACTAGTCAGAGTCTTCCATTGGGCTAACCTGAATGACGTTCCACCGATGTCTCAAGCCGACTCAATGGACCTATGCTCCATCATCTATGGCAAGGATGCATAATTGGTTATATCAAAGTCGCTAGGCCAGAGCTTCCCGTCACCAGGGATCCAATGGATTATTGGTGCACCCTTGTGTGACATGTTCCTACTCAAATACAAGGATCCTCTCAAAGTACATGCGTACTAGCTCTTCTAAGTTGGATAATACCATAGAAGAGTGGCTTCCCTATATGTGCACATGCTATGGAACGGTCTCGTATCAGGATACGGGCTCATGTCCCATGAGCCGACCATTCCATACAGGGCGAATACTCTTTTAAATACTCGGGTTCTATTATTCTCGATTGGATTCTCTAAGCCCTGGTTTATCACATTAACTATGATGCATTTTAATCAATATAGTCCTGACTGGGAGGTGACCCTCACACCTCCCTGAGAGTTCACACTCTCAAAAGTATACTCTCATTGCCTCAAATACTTGAGGTATATGAATCTGGGCCCCAGTGCGCCAAGCACCCAGATTCAGTCTCTCTTTAACTCCCACTGAGCGTAAGACTATTGGTTTTAAGGCCTTGAAATGCCACATAGCCAACACATAGATCATCCATAGCCTTAAGACATTCAAACACTAGAAAACCATAATCCTTTGTAGCCAAAGACAATCATCAAACCCTAATTTCAAATAAAACGCTTCAGAATGAACACGTTCTAGCTCTAAGGTTGAGGATGAAGACATATTAAGTATTAGTCTAATCCAAGCAGCCAACTTAGGGGGACGGGCTAGAGGGGGCTAGTTTTCATGTTAGTCTTCTTTTTCCTTTCTTTGATTTTCAATTTTTTTTCCTTTATTTTCCTGGTTTCTCTCCTTGGTTTTTACACGATATGTGTGAGGAGATCTATTTCTGCATATCTATCTTCTCATATGTTATAATTTGACAGATTCCACTATTCTCTATCAAAATTTTAATTTTTTTTAATTGAAAGCATAAATTAGAGAGAATTTCATCGGAGATTCTCTTAGGTTTGTTTGTAAAAAGTTTGGTGCCCACCATGGGCCGTGTTCAGCTTGAATTTGTGTAAAAATTCATCAGATAAACGACCTTAAAATCCATTGCAAGGCGTTTTTTTTACCAAATCAGTAACCAAAACCTCTATATGGGGTAGAGCAGAGGGTCCAAGAGGGGCTAGAACTCTGCGACACAAAGTTTGTAGCAGGTGACATATAGGACTGCCATGTAGTAGGACGTTCTTGAACTGCTTGGATGCCAACAACGTGTTGTGGGTCATTGGTGGCTACCAAGTCAACGCATTGCAACCCAGATCCAAGCCCATAGCTTCATGTTGCTCTGGACCTCTCAGTTCTCTCCCCGTTGCGGCTTCTAATTGTTGGGTTTATGTGGCATTTAAAGGTCTTATGAGAACTTGTATGAGCATTTTATATAGTGGAACATAAACTCAATGGGAGTGTAGTTCTTTTGTGGACCATACTAGGCAAATGTTATTTGCTGATACTCAGACTAGGCTCGACGAGCTAGGCCAGCCGAGGTTTGGAAAAACCCAAAATACATGGGCATAGGGATCTACCGAGAAGGGTTTAGCGGGTTATCCTTTGATGAGGTCGAAGTATGCACAGATGAGAGCCAAGGGATTGTGTGGCCCTTGCGTATGATGAATAGCCTTTAGAGACATAGTTAAAACCTCTTCGTTATATCATCACACGACATGTACATAGATAGTCGTTTTGAGATTCACCAATAAGGGTGAAGCGTATACATGTGCTAGAGATTACTCCTATGCACCATAGAGTCATGGTTGCATCATGATCTGGAGGACCATGGTTTATAAACTGGGATTGCGTCCCCTAGTCTATTGGCTGACTTTGGTAGTTAAATCATGAACCCCTGCAGTGGACTGTCGGTCATGGGAACTACTGGGTCAATTTGAGAAAGCTCGACAGCTCGTGATTCACAGTTGAACGTGAAGTGCTCCCATATATTGATAATTTCCTAGATCCAACAGATCCAATTCCCATCAAAATTAATTAATTTTATGTTATGTGATTTTTAGAATGTTTATTTGAATTTTTGTGAATCTTATGATATTTTATTTTTGTCATTTGGATTTATAAATTAAGATGAATTCATTTTTCAATGTTTTAAATAAAATATAAGATTTAAAAATTTTAAAAATGAAATAAAATGTTTTCTAAAAATATATGGGACCTCTATAAAATATGGGGCACAAAATTTAAAAAGATGTGGACTAGGTGGGGCACCAGATGGCCACCAAAATAGGGTACGCCCCACCCATTTACGTAACATTCTTGGGAATAATGTTTATCCTCTTGGTTGGCTTATCTTTTTATGTATAACCAACTTATGTTATAAGGTTGAATATTTGAGATATTTACTAAATCTTTAAATCAAGATTAGTTGATCTAATAATTAAATATTGGATATATTAAAATATAAGTTTTTCTTATTTGATGGGAATAAATTTAAGAAAGGGTAGATAAGGTTCTAGCTCATCTCTTTGAATATTAAAATATAAGTTTTTCTTATTTGACGGGAATAGATTTAGGAAATGGAGGATAATGTTCTAGCTCATCTCTTTGAATCTTGATGGTGGATCAAAGAGATGGATGACTCAAATCTCTCACTCCACAAGTCTCTTTAGATTAATGGTTGATATTTGACCCTACGAATTGAGGCAAAATCTATGACATAGAAAATTTATAAAAGAAGGTCTCACTTCATGAAATGAGATATGTATTCTCTTCTCTGTCTTTAACAATTCTCTCTCCATACCCTCTCTCTAGAAAGGGTTTTGGATTAACAAAGGAAAACACGCGCCAATTTTTTATCTCTCTCCAAGTTGCACTATGTTTTGGTTTTTTATCTCTTTCCAAGTTGCACCATGTTTTGGTGGTACGCATCACTTATGATCTTTATGGGTGGCCAAGAGGTGAAACCCTTTGGTAGTAGATCTTTCCATCTCTCTTCATATTCATCTCTCATCTCTCTAAAATCAAACTAAGAAGCTTAATCAAGATTAAGTCATTGAGTTGATTTTTTCTATAGTAGGGAATCAACATATCAATCATATATCCTGAGCACCATCGGAAAGAGGAAACTCGACATGGGGCGTACTAAGCCCCGTCTCCGGTGATTTTACCTTTTTAAATATTTACTTCTCTTCCCATAAAGCAATAAAGTCTAGTTTTGTTCTTTGAATAAATAATTCCCATAAAGCAATAAAGTCTAGTTTTATTCTTTGAATAAATAGTTGTATTTGAAGATATAGCAATTGAGAATCAATTTTATTTTTATTTTATTTATTTCAAGAGTGGTTCGATTATAATTGTAAATTGTAAGTGATCGTGCTAATGTAGGGGTAAAGTAAATTTTTTTATATGTATACCGTGTTTTATCATAAAGTCATTTCACTAATGCCTTTCAAACTCTTTGGTTTCTAATTTCAAAAAACAAAAATGAAAATAAAAATTAAAGGAGAAATAAATAAATAAATTTATCCATTATTCTTCTTTTTCTCTATCGTATTTGTATTTTTTTAAATTTCTGCTTGCAATATTTTTTAGTAATAGTTGATTTACTTGCCCTACTGCTTGCTTTGCCAAACCATTGCACCACATGCATGTATGCTCTTTTCTTCCCCTTTGTCTACATAACACCCCAAAATCCATTTTTCAAAATTTTCAAAAACCCCCAAAACTTGTATTAAAGCCGTGAGGGAACATTGTTGTTGGGAGTGTGATAATTGGGGTTTGCACATGCCCTGGGCACCCCTCCGCAATTATTTACCCCAAAGTACCCCACTCACATATAGTAAAACCATCATTAATTCCTTTTAAGATGTGGCTTGGGACTTACGTGGGTACCTATTGAGACCTAATTTCATTTCAGTTTTTTCTTAACTAGAAAACCCATCTTAATCTATTCATAGAAACTAGGTGAAAATTTCAATCACCTCGCTTAGTCTAATTCTATTTAGATTTGTATCGCTTGGTCTATATAAGTTAGGTCTAAGCCTTGAGTTTAGCAAAGTTCAAACGTCATGTTCAAGACTGAACTAGGGTGAGGTCTAAGTGCTAACTCCACAACCTCATCCTAACCTAGGGCTAGGCATTGAGTCACCGGCTCGAGAGGCACTACACAAAATGTCCCTCGAACGCATAGTCGCCATGAATGTGAGTTTCGTCACAACCCACAAGTAACCGAAAATTGCGCATAGACCAACCTCATCCCGTGGCCCTTCATTCTTTCCAAAATTGCCCAACATTTTTAGCACCGGGTAGATGAGAAAATGAGCAAGTTTTTTTATTTTTCTGATACTCAGGTCCTATCCGATGCTATTACGTGTTTCTATTGTTGGATAATTTAACTTCCTAATGGCATTAAAAATATCGGACTTAATATACATAATAATTATTATTTATTTGTATAATAGAATTTAATCAGTATAATAGAATTTACTATAAAATAATATTTTTCTATTATGAAATATTTAATAGATAGAAATATTTAATTATTAAAATATTTATTCTAATATAAGAATAAAGATTTTTATTATATCGTTAGATCTTAATTTAAACTTCTTTTAATTCCATTTTATTTCATTTTTATTTTTCTAATTTTACAATTATAATATAAAATATTTATTGTTTCATTTTTATTTTTTAATTTTATATTTAGAATATTGAACTATATATTTAAAATAATAGGCTGCTAGAATAGAAATATAGGCCTTAACCCAGAGAAACAACTGACATGCTGGCATTCACGCAAACCAACATTCTCGCAAAAGGCTGTTGGTGTGTTTGAAGTTTGAACAAGAAGAACAATGGCTTAGAAGGGGACATAAATTGCATTAAGCTAATTAAAAACTATGAATTACTTACAATGAGTCCAGTTTTTCCTAATGCCAACCAGGTTAGAAAGCTAAACCGTCCAACATTTGAAACACTTGTTAGATTTCGTTAATATCAGATGGTCCTGGCAAATAGAAATGGCTGAAAACTCCTGGATTTCTCACCAACCTCATGTTGCAAATATCATATAGGTGGTAATTCAAAAAAGAAGAAGAAAAAGGAAGAGTTGGTCTCCACGTAATTTGCGCATAAAATTGTCGCGTATTGTGATAAAGGCCCCAAAATATGTCGGCGGGTTTCCCTTGCAACGAAAAAGTTTATATAAAGTGTCAACTGTATTATGTACAAGTAAGGTTTTCTAGTCCTAATTTTTTTTCCTATTTTGTAAATGGATTGCATACACCATTTACCTTTGATATTAGGTAGTCATAATTATTTACAACTATTTGATGTGAAATTTGATAGCTTGGATGTATCACAAAGTTTGATAAATTTTTTTTTTAAGTTTGAGCTTAGTCAATGGAATAATTGCGGCTACTCAGTTTTACATCTGGTGGTCAAGATCAATGTGATCACTTTGTAACAAAGGTAAATGGTCTCATTTTAAACTTTTCCTATTGTAAAACCCTCAAATCGGTCATCTCGACTTCAAAATTCATAGATATATATACAAAAAAAAATTGTATACAATGAGACCATTTACTCTTGATACAAGATGGTCACGATCTTTTACAACCAATGATGTGAAATTTGATAGCTTGGATGTATCACAAAGTTTGATAAAATTTATTTTGAAGTTTGAGTTTGGTCAATAGAATAATTACGGCCACTCAATTTCACTTCCAACAGCCATGATTATTGTGATCATCTTGTATCAAAGATAAATAGTTTCATTCTATATATGTTTCAAAAAAAAATTATGGCTTTTAGTCCTAAAAAATAGTTCATCTACCAATACATTATCCAGACCGTTCATTTTTAAACATTTCAAGTACTTATAGATCCGCTTGGTCGCCGCCATTTTTGAAACTTTAAATTTCATAATTGCCAGTAGCAATAAATTTTCATATGATTGACTTTGCATTGCAGTGCCGAATTGCATTTTACACCTTCCTGATGTTGACACCTTATATACCCCTTTAAAATATGATCCACTTGATAAGGAACCGGACGGCAGCCCACATCGTCCTTTTACTCTACCGAACCCCCTTTGTATGAGACGCTACACTCTTAGCCGCAATCCGATGCATGCGCTCTCTCTGAAGCTCTGTTCTTCGGCACCAAACCCTAAAATGCCTGTTAAAACGGTACGGCGAACCCCTTCTCTCTTTCCTCCATTTATATGCGCTGATTGTGCCTTTTATTTTGCCTTTTGAAGGTCAAGGTCTCGATCAAGGGCAGGGTTCAGGGCGTCTTCTACAGGAAATGGACAGCTGAGAACGCGCAAGAGCTAGGTCTCAAAGGCTGGGTTCGTAACAGGAGAGATGGCTCGGTGGAGGCCCTCTTCTCCGGTGAACCCTCCTCTGTCGAAGAAATGGAGAAGAGGTGTCGTCGAGGCCCGCCTGCTTCCATGGTTACTGGCCTCAATGTGTCTCCTGTTGATGAAGATCCTGGCGATGGCTTCCAGTTGAAGCCCACTGTATAAACCCTAATCTCTTTCTTCTCTATCTATTGATGTAGTGCCTCTCTATTCTCTCCAACTCCTACCATAAATATGTATAAATATGTAAAACTTGGAGTGGTATAGCGGCATATATGGATTAAAATTTAATGCGGGTGTCTTTCTGTTCATCCTATGCGTGTATGACAGTGTGTGTAGAGAGAGAGAGAGCTTCTGTTGTGAAGTTCTTGGACATGGTGGATAAAGATAGCATGAAAATTGACCTCACTGTTTCCTTTTATTCGATACAAGCGATTCTTCGTCAGTGTTGCACAAACCCCTTTCATAGAGGGTAAATCAGTAGAGATGCTCTCTTAGCTTGTTCCTTCACAAATTTTAGGTACTATATAATAACTAGGGAGACATGAATCCTTGCAAACTCTCGTGGGTTCTTGGCCTTTTTGGTCTTGGTCACTCTACCATGGCTTCAATTTTAGGATCCTCTCAGTCCCTCTTTTGGGATAATTTGGCCCAAGTACTCAGCCTATTGTTGACTAAAGGAAGAATTGTTTCACATAATGTAGGTGCTGTTTGAAAGTCACTAAGGTAGTTTATGAATGGTTTTAGTGTTCCTCTCAGGCTTTGTTTTAGGCAAGTTTATCATCAAAGGGTACTTGAGGTTTCTTTTTGCGGTGGCAAGAGATGATATGCTTTGAGGCTTGGGTGGCGATTCCCATGGTTGTCGAGAATAATACTTTGAATCAAATGGTCCTTTTAAGAGTGCACTCCTGCTGCACTCTACTTTTTAATTGCACCCTGATTGTAAGTTGAACTTCATAAATACATAGCTCCATAAAGTTCATCAAGTCATTTATCAGTTACTCATTTATGCGGATTGAAATTTATTCTCTAATGGTAATCAGGACACATGAGCTAAGTGTAATCCTATTCTCAAATTACGAGTACCAACAAGCTGGTGACTAGGGGCTAATGCACTAGTAACCCTGAATCCAGCATTTTCCATTCTTGCTTCTCAATTTTGCTTTCCATTAGGTGGGATGCCTGTAGGAATAAGTGTTCAATGTTCAAACCCTGGGTGCAAAGTGAAAACATGGTCCTGGGAGGGGGTCGTTTCCATCCCAATACTTTATTTCAAGGATGACAGCAGGTTGTTCAAGGGAGGTCTGGGTTTCCTAGTTGTGGTAATGAGTTCGAGATAAATGGTTGGTATGTAATCCTACTCACTAAATTCTCTATTTGATGAATGCTAACAATCTACATAGAACTGGCTTGTATGTCCAATACTGCATAACTATATTTGGTGATCCTGCAATAATTCATTTAAGTCTGACAAGACAGGTCCTAGTGCCCTTAATCATCGTGTGCAAAGGACCATATTGCACCCACCTGAGTAAAGGGGATATATATCTGATAGGCATTGTTTCTTGCCTGTAGTTTATGTCAAATTGTGATGTTTAGTTGTTATCACACTTTGGTATTCCCGCATGCGACCTGTTTTCTGGAAATTATCGCATGGATATTATGGTAAAGTTGATGCATTTCGCTAAATGAGAGCAATATTATTATGGACATCTTCATAGATTTAGAGTTGGTGCTCTTGGCAAGGGGTGTGCAGTTGATATTCCCAGAACGTTCTCCTTGCAATCTTCCCCATCTCCTAAAAAGCTAAGGAAAAATAATCATCTTCCTAATCCTATTCATACTTTGAGGTTGTATCTTCGTTTAGCAAATACAATTGTTTTCTTTAATCAAAGACATACAATTATGTTTGCATTTAGCAAATAGCATTGTTGAACATGTTTATTTGATTTGTAATTTGCAAATACAGTGGTGAACAATATAGCTGTTGTTCCATGTTTTCTCGTATCATTTGGTGGGAAGCATCTAATAGTAATTGGGGCTCTAGAAGCAGAAGCTATGGGACTTTAGCCAGATTGAACTTGTTCATCCTTTCTTGTGGGAGAAGTTTGACACATTGTTTAGCGGAAAATGAAATGGAGTGTGATAGAAAAAAATCATGTTTCATAGTGATTTGTTTGGGTATTTTTCATATTTACATAGAATGCCACTTATCACCCATCAAAAACAGTGAATGCGATTTATTGACATTAGCACTCATCAGAATATGGCAAGGCATTGATCAATTGTCGGTAGGCATGTCATCGGAATATGGCAAGGCATTGATCAATTGTCGGTAGGCATGTCATCAGAATATGGCAACGCATTGATCAATTGTCGGTAGGCTTATGGTGGCTTTGGGATCGTGGAATTATTAATTTCCCTCTTTGATTACTAAGCATTGTAAGGTTGTGTTGGTTAGGACCTGTATGAGGCCCTTAACCACTTGGTCATTTGTTGCTATACCCTGTGCAGTGGCCATTTCATATGTATTCAGCTTATGAGGTTCTCATTTACAAGTCCTCTCCCAATGTTGGTGAACTTAGCCACTGCCTAGTGATTTGTAACCATTGCTGGAGATACCAGTTCCCTAGATCATCAATATAGTGAATGGAAATGGCTTTGTCCTGTAGCAATATATAGGTATGTTTGCATTCATGTGGTTATTCTATAATTGCTGAATGTACTTCTGATGTGCAGTGATTGAAAAATAGCCGATTCGGGCTTGAATATACGTGACTGACTTGGACCCGGATGATTGACCCTAAAAATTTGGGCAGGTCTGACCTGAATCCTAGAAGCTTAAGTATATGTAAATTGAGACTTGCTGAGTAAGGTGCTTGGACTTGTCCAAGTCAGCCTGTGACTTGTGCTTGGACCCTGGTGAGTCAGAGCCGGAGCCCTGACCAGTGATAACATTTCAGATGCAATTTAGAAACCAATGCTTGAAGCAATCATGTGTCTTCAAATTTGAAATCCCATCCCTGTCTTTTCAGATTATCTTTCTTTCTTAATTGTTATGGTCCTGTGAATCTTGTGATTTCCTAGCAAAAAGATTTCAATTATTTATCATTTTCACCTTTTGCTAGGTGTCTCAAACCATATTCTAAGTTTCCAACTGATAAAGAAATGGGGTTTCCAAGAAATGGGACATTGTTTTAGTGAGAATAAACTCCGATAGTTCTAAAAAGCTAACCACATTGTATATTATTGGGTGCGGTTTGTATAGAGCCGAGGCTCTAAACAATCAAAGTAAAGTGCACCTTCAAATAATGTCAAGAAATGTGGCTTCAATACTGAAAATCTTTGTGATAACCTTAAAATATATTTTCATCTTTAATTATAAAATTTTAAAGCTTCAAAAATAGTGTAGATCAAGCAGATCTATGAATACTTGGGAATCTTGAAAATTGATGATCCAAAAATGTGTTATAAGATGCACTATTTCTAAAACTTGCAATCCAGTTTTTTCTCATGTCCGTGCATCTTGATGATCAATTTGAGAATATTTGAGCATCAAAACAACCTCTGCTATTGAAATTTTTGAGGTGGGTCCTAATTTGATTGTTTAGAGCCTTGGCTATATAAACTTTTTTCTATATTATTTATTGTTGGTATTATTATTATAGATATGTTCACAGTGGGAATGGAGGGTGGGATGTTATTTTGAGGCATCCCGTCCCCTAACCACTAATGCCCCAACCCCATTCCTAAAGCTAAACCACACCATATAGATCACCCAATTCTCCCAGCTTTTACATTGATGAAAGAAATTGCTTAAGATTGATACTTGCATATCATAACAAAGAGCTTCCATAGCAATGATAACATCAGGGCTGAACGAAGTTCTGTTATCAATCGCAAACATGGAGTGAATGAGCATCAATGCAACGAGTTATTTATTTGATGCTCCACGGTTAGAGAAGGCCACTACCCTTCAGGAGGGTGGATGCTTTGCTTTCAAATTTTTTGGAGGTACTAGTGCTTGTTTAATGTGTTGTCATCAGACTTCATGGAATAAGCACCTGTTTCTGTGTCAGAAAATACTGCATAATTCAAGACAATATTTACTAGACACTGTCGTTACAACAGTCACATAGTCCCAATTACATGTAACATGTTCGTAACATCAATACATGGAAAAATTGCAACCTCTCAAACATAAGAACAAACACATAGCTACTAGAGAAGCATGGGAAGCCAATTAAATGAAATTCTTCAAGGTTACCTCAATGGGGGGACTTCATACACCCCATTGCCAGATCACTTCGACTGATAGTGCGCTGATCAAGGCCCTTGCTTCATTTTAAAGGAATCTCCAAGATGACTCCCTAACCAAGCATCTAATGGTGTGTAATGGTTGAGGCAGATGAGGCTTAAATGGGTTGCAACCCCTTGGCTTTGGCATTCCACCAATTGGGAGAAATTGAGGCGAAAAACAATTCAATCAACTATATAAATGGTATAAATAGTAACGCACATACCAAGCATGATAATGAAGCAGTAAAAACAGGCAAATGGCGGCTGATCTAATGGTGAAAGGGGCTGAGATCAAACCATAAAAATTATGTGGAGCCTAAGGTGATTTGAGCATTAATCAGCCCTTGGTGAGATGGGCTTAATGTATGTGGTCTAGGATGGAGGCTAGTCAGGGGTCAATGTGGACTACATGTCAAGGACCAAAGTGAGCTAAAACAGTGAGGCATGGAGGCCAAGAAATAAGGCTCAACTTGGTAGAGTTTTGTTATGGTTAGAGAGGATGACAAATGGGGTTCTAATGACCCTATTTGAAAAGCATAATTATATCTATTATATGTCCTTTTCCCAATCCTCTATGCGAAATATTTTTTGATAATAGGGTTTTAAGTTTGAGAGCTTGGTATCGATAAATTTACTCTGTTTGTCCAACTCTAAACGACTCCCACACATTTTTGTATTTGCCTATTTTCAGTAATTAGGTTTGGATGAACAAGAACTATTTCTATATTATTTTTAGTTCCTTTTATTTCAGTACCTTTTAATTGCTCTTCTTCCAGTTGGTCACCTCTAATAAATGCCTTCTAGATTCATTTTCTCAAGGATGAGTAACTTTGAAGTATTAAATTTCCAACCTCACTGCTACTCACATTGTAGCAAAGTTGTGAGAGATTTAAGAATGTGGGCATCTCAAAACTCATGGATTGCCCCTATCATCGAGGTTTTAAACATTACTTCTTAGCTACTCTATTTATTTTACTAGGGGATATATGTCACAATTTGTTTGAGAATCTTAGTCAAGTTGCAACAACATTTCATGCTTACGTCTTATAAATCCATCCATTTGGTCTTAACAACACCTACTGGTCACAACTTTATCCCATTTGATTTTAAAAAAAAAGAATAGTTATAGCAACAATATGATGTTTCTTGTTCTTTTTTTTTCCTTAGAGAAAACAACGAAATGAAATAACAATGGATATTTCTTTCTTCTTAGAAAAATAAATCTGACATCAATCGCGCATCGCGCTCGAGGCCAAAAAAGTGAAAACGCTTCACTTTTCTATTGTCAAAATACTAACAAGTGTTTCTCAATTAAATACAGACAATATTTTTTTTATTTATTTGGAAAATGGTTATATTTTCAATAAAAATAGGCCAGGTTAGAGGTGGAACTCATTAATATATAATCAAGAACAAACACCGGTACAAAGCACTTATGCAAAGGTTGAAAAACAAGTAATGTCCCCAATTTTTTTTTCTTGTAACGTATCTTTGGACCATCAATTTTCAATATTTTCAAGTTTTCATAGATCTGTTCGATCTACACTATTTTGTAAGCTTTAAATTTTATAATGAAAGATGAAAATATATTTTAAGGCTATCACAAAGATTTCCAGTATTGAACTTTCTTTTTTTTATTTGAATTGTAAAATAAAAAATTAATTTTTTTTTTAAAAAAAAAAAAAAAGCATATTGAAGGAAAAAGTTTATATGAGGATGCTACCTTATAATGTAGAACGACATATACCCCTCAAAAATCCATCGGAAAAGGTAGTTTTAATGTTGAAAAACCCTTTGATTGATCATCTCGACATCGAGATGTACGACTATGAAAAATAAAAAGATTTTAAGTCTAAAAAATTGTGCATTTTACAACATATTATCTACACCGTCCATTTTTTAGAATTTCATAAGTTTATAGATCTACTTGATTTTAGCTATTTTTTAAATTTTAAATTTTATAATTAGATATAAAAATAGATTTTGAGATAATCCTAAGAACATTTTACATCAAAATTATACTATGATAAAATTTGAAGGTGCACCTTACCTCTACACCTAAGTGCACCCTTATAAAATAGACCCAAATGGCGATAGAAAAACTTAGTGTGAGCGTGAAATCGTGCTGCTCAGAGGAAGTATAAATCATTGACATTGCATGTCACAATGCAGATTGTCCTATAGAAAAATTAGGATGAGCAGCCTCAAATAAAATAATTTTCTCTCTCAAATTTTGAGGGTTGAAATAAGGTTCCAAAAGAAAAGCAAAACGGTCCCTTCATGATTTATGGCAGAAGTGCTTCACGTAACAAGGTGCAATGTTCCTAGATTTGCATAATCAAAATGGCACACCTCAATGATCAACCCATAACTCTTGAGCCGTATGATCTTATATTTAAAATTTGCATAGTGATAACAAACTTAAAAGCATAAAAGAATTACATTGTGTCTTTGGATAAACATCAACAGGTACGAATGTGATGCCAAAATCACTCCTATAGGTTATTCCCTTTTTCATGCGAAGTATTTTTGTCACATAAAATAACGCTTTTACGGAGGCCCATATAAAGTATTTTTAGAAAGAGAAAACATAAGAAAAAGTGCATAGAAGTTTTGGGAGTTATATATGGGGTTTTTTTCACAAACCCTAGCATTATTATGCCTTTCTATTAGGTCGGATTTGATCGGGATTTCTTTGCCCTGATGGTGTTAGTCGACGAAGACAAAGAAATGTTTCAAATGATAGTAGTATTTGGTAGGAAATATCTACTTGAGATTTATTGTCAAGGTAATCTCTACAAAATCCCGAACTTGTGAATTTTTTTCTTCTATTGATAGTGAATACATCATTATCTTCTTTCTTCTATTGATAGTGAATACATCATTATCTTCTTTCTTCTATTGATTGTGAATATATTATTGGCAAGTCTATTAATAGTGAATACATCATTATCTTCTTTCTTCTATTGATAGTGAATAGATCCTTATCACTTGTCCATGGATATAACCCATTTTGGGTCGTGTGTTTTATATGTTTATTTACGTTGTGATTTGGTCATTTTTCATTTTTACTTGTTTCTATATTTTATCAAAATACCATTTTCCCGTGGGTATAACACATTATGGGTGAACTACCAACGTGTTATATTTTTATTTGTTTGGTTTGGTCATTTTTCATTTTATTTATTCTTATATTTTATTAAATATATTACACATATTATTGTTTTTGAGTATTTTGTTTGGGTGTTGTAAACATTATCATGGGTCAAGTAGAGATTTGGGTAATCCCAATTTTCCAATATCAACCATGTGTTTGATATAATGCCCAATAACCAACACAAATCTGTAAATCTATAGTGTGCTCCTCAATAGCACAAATCTGTAAATCTATAGAGTGCTCCTCAGTGCAAAAGTAACCCATAGATCATTTCCCCTTTGAGAAATTCCGGCTAAGAGGGTCTTAGCTGCCATGGTCTTAAATACAAATGGACTCCAAAACAAGCAAAATGAGTAAAAAATGATTGAAAGAGTGGCAGCAAGTGTCTGCCTTAGATTTCAATGCTAGAATGGCTTCTAGGCCTTGCCGAGTGTGAACTTCAAAATTTTTTAAATATAGCACCCGGCTAGTTTACTTACACTTGCCAAATTATATACAAAACAACAGCATATAAAGTCTTTACAATTACAACTCAATTGAAGGCCAAGGAACTACTCTTGCTTGCACTAACACTTTATCTACCATTCAATTGCAAAATAGTGAGAGAAATTACAATGCATCATTAACTTTCAAAACAATATAAAATACAATAATTACATAGAACCAATTTCGTGGAACATATTCATGTCATGAATTCACACGAAATTGCAATTTCACATACAAAAAAAAAAACACATAGCAGCTAGAGAACTATGAGAAGACAATTAAACCAAATTAACCAAATATTAGCCCAATGAGATTTCATACACCCCATGCCGGATCACTTCGATTGACAGCGCTACGGTGTTCTAGTTTCTCTCACTACCCAAAATTCCTCTCTCTACAAATTTTAGAGGTGTCTTGGTCCCTCTGTCTCTACAAAATTCACTCTCTCTGCAAATTTCAGAGTTCTAGTCTCTCTCACTACCCAATATTCCTCTTAAGTGTCTTGGTCCCTCTCTTTCTACAAATTTCATAGTTCTATTCTCTCTCACTACCCAATTTCCTCTTAGGTGTCTTGGTCCCTCTCTTTCTGCAAATTTGAGAGTTCTAGTCTCTCTCACTACCCAATAGTCCTCTCTCTACAAATTTCAGAGTTCTAGTCTCTCTCACTACCCAATATTCCTCTCTCTACAAATTTCAATTTCAGAGTTCTAGTCTCTCTCACTACCCAATATTCCTCTCTCTACAAATTTAAATTTCAAAGTTCTAGTCTCTCTCACTACCCAATATTCCTCTCTCTACAAATTTTAAAGGTGTCTTGGTCCCTCTCTCTCTACAAATTTCAAAGTTCTAGTCCCCCTCACTACCCAAATTTCCTCTCTCTCTACAGATTTCAAAGGTATTCTAGTCTCCCTCACTGCCCAAAATTCCTCTCTCTCTACAGATTTCAGAGGTGTCTTGGTCCTTCTCCTCTACAAATTTCAGAGGTGTCTTTGTCACAAGGGAGACCTATTAAGTTCACCCTGAGACAAACCACTGTTAAGCCTAATGTCGTGCAATATTATCTTTAACTTTTTTTCTACATTGCTACTAATTTCTTCATGCTCCAAAACTTCCAACAAGATATTGTGACGTTTTTGATGTTTTGAGTTGTGGATTTGTTTATTCTCTACAAGCTCTAGTTGGAGCATATTGGTGAGTTTGTTTTATACTTCCTATTTACTCATCTTGTTATGATTTATGATTAGGGCAAAATATGAAAGGGAGGATGATAGATTGGGCATCTGATTCTAAGTTTTGAAGACTTAGTTGTAGATGTACGCTTAAACTTCTTATGTGATTGAATTATATGCATGTTAAGTCCTTGATTATAAATATATGTTTAAACTTTTTATGTGATTGGATTATATGCATGTTAAGTATTTGATTATATTTTCAAGTAAGGCTCATGGAGAGATTTTGATCCAAAGGTGACTTTGTATTAATCCATAGTAGTAGTCACCGTAAATCAATTTTAATACAAATGAGGGTAAATGATGGCTGATCTAATTGTGAAATGGGGTTGGATTATATTAGTAGTCACTTTAAATCGATTTTAATACAAATGAGAGTAAATGATGGCTGATCTAATTGTGAAATGGGGTTGGATTGAAACTGTAAAAATTGTGCCCATTAATCGATGGGCTCAGTCAGGCCAATATATGATATGCTAGTCGAGGCTTAATGTGGATTGCATTGCATTGCATAGTGGGCTAAGAGATATGAGTGGGGTATGGAACCCAAATGAGAAATAAAGCTCAATTTGGTTTAGTGTTTTGTTATAGTTAGGAAGGATGCCAAATGGGGATCTCATGACCCATATTTATAGAGAAGAATTATGATAACTGTTGGAGTATAGTCATTTATAGATGCTTTTTTTTAAGGGCGGATCAACATGTCATTGACCATTGTAGTCTATGAGGTGAAGAGGTTTCAAATCTAGTCTACCCTTTGCCTCGGATAGCTATCATGATCAAGGTATGGATCTATACCTTACCCTAGAAAGAGAGAGTTAATAATCTCATAAGAAAGTAATTTAGAGAGAGAAATGGGTGGGTTGTGTCCTATAGAAAGGATCTCTATTTCTCTCTCCTTTCATCCTCATATGAGGAGAGAAAAAATATATATTTTTATCCTCTCAACTATCTGTGTGTTCAATGTCATAGTGAAATATTTCCCAAGTACTAAAAATTTCCCTCTAAATATGTTTGAAGGACCTTGGGACATGCGTACCCTTTTGAACCTAATTACAAAACTACCCATACAAAATTTGTGCTTTTATCACCAGAGCACTCATGAGACAGGTAAAAGGAGGGAGGGTAATGTCACCATTAGGGTCCGCATATCGGTGAGGGCCATACGGCCTCTTCACATGTTCCACTATCCTACATAATTTTTTATTTTCCATTTCCTTGTCAAAATGATTTTCTAAAATTGTAAGAATTCCTAAGAATCGTGTTTCAATTGGTTTAATGAAAATCAAGTGTCTCAAACTCAAACAATAATATTAGAGAAGAATTGGTGCCTCATGTTCAAAATTTTTCACCATACTAGGGCACTCCACCCAGCCTTTCCCTACGATCCTCGAATCACATTATCAAACCGATCCAACAGAACACACAACTCATGATAATACAATTAGGGCCAATGCTTACTCCATCAAAGCCAACCAAGAGGCGGAGGGACTACAAAAACAGCATGTTAATTTTAGATGTTCCCCAAGGACAAGTCTAAACCCTTTTGGGCACTTGAACCACAACTCAAATGTGTAAGGCACCTCTTTTTGGTACATGTACACCTCCTCCCCATGAAGGAAGGTGGCTTCCCAAAAGTGCAGCCATGGTGTGCATATTTTATGTAGGTGGTATGCCAAGGATTTCGCCCTTGCCGTCACAAGCCTCCAGTTTACATGAGTGTGTCTTCCTCCTTGTTAACCACCAAATGGCATATGTCCGATCTTGACAAGGGATGACCCTATAACCCTTCCTAAATTGTTAAATCTAGGCTAAAGAGTTTTTACCAGGCCTAGATCGCTCAACCCACGTGAGCTACATGTGTGCAACTAGGCACTCTATATGAGCAAGTTTAAACTTGTCTCACCTTGGATGAGCCTAAGCGACATCTTGATCCATTGAGGACCACACTCCTACGCGAACCAAAACATCTTTTTAATAAGGAGTTTGAGTATAATGGTGTATAGGTCTTTAAACGCCACAGATACATAGTTTAGTGAATTCAAGGATGAGTGCTATTGTAGCAAAAGGGAGGTTGGATGAAACGTGGTGGTTCATTAAGAATTTTCTATTTCAAGTTAAAATCGAGGGGGTCATATTAAAATCGAGGGGGTCTTATGACAAATCTTGTTGGTTTTTGGCAAGGCCAGCTTGTTGAAAGAGAAGGCAATTTCCTGAAAACGTTTCTGTTCAAGAACAGAAAAGAAAGGTGAAGCCAAGAATAAGGCTCACCGAGTTGATGAATCAACAATCAATCATATTGTCGATGAGGTATTAATTGATGAATACGTTCCCATGTACTGCCATGGTTGAATTCATGATAATGGAGCTGTACATCGTAGGTACCCACATAAATTGTTATTTGATGCATATAAGCAATATGAACGTGATTTGACATCAATGAGAAACGACTAAGGAATACAATCATAATGGCCTCAGTTTCATGTTAAGATGTATGATGGGACGGTGTGAATACTTGCAAATATATAACATATATGATTTAAAGAGAGTGAGCAAGTATTGTCAAAGCTATGACATTATGTGCAAGGCATTGTTTGAATGATTTATGCAAAGGATCTCGTAACAAAATATCAAACACTGGTTATACTTCTAGGTATTTGAGAAGATTTCAGCTAAAGCATGTTCGGGGCCGAATGGTCTCAAAAACTCAAAATGAGATAGTTGAAGAAGATGGTGGAGTTTGCATGAGAAGGACAAAGCACAAAGGAAGATGAGCAAGGCATGCTAAGGAATATTGTTTTGCTAGAGAGCATGTTGTGTTGACTAAGTTTTCTAAGCTTTACAGTATAAGAATAGTCAGAAATGACTAACAAAATAAGAGTATGATTTTATATCAAGGTGAAGATTGTTAAGTCACTATATAAAATGACCACCCAAAGGCATTAATCTCATTACTAAATTCGTTTTTGGTTGCTCTAAAAGCCACTTCAAGTAGAGCTTTATAGGCCATTGTGCATAGAGAAACAATAGGTCTTGTGAGGTAGGGCTTTGGTTGAGTTTGAAATTTTTGGGTTTTCGAGGCAAAACCTAGTTATCACTTTGTGCCCTTTATTTGGGTGGTTTCATTAGCATTTTCTATGTGCCCTTTATTTGGGTGGTTTCATTAGCATTTTCTATGTAGGCAGAGTCATGAAGATGGAATCCACAATAGAAATTGATTCAATGATTTTCCTCTGGCAGCGGAAAGGAAATTAGTGGTTCTATCCTAACATGATGTTATCCATGCATTTACCAAATGTGGTAATTCTTTCATGAAAATGGAAATCATCTCTTTTGTGATTGTAGCCCGAAACTACTTATAGTTGTGTGATAATGGTGTTTATGTTGTGGTTTGTAGTGTATCATGTGGTTTTGAGTTTCCACACTTCGATTTTCTTGGTTTCATTTTAAATTTTATTTATATCAAATATTTTCTCAACCGTATGGATACGTTGAAATTGATTTGCTAGTGATAGGCAAGTTGATTTTTAGATAATATATTTCAGATATCATATTTATTGTAATAGGGGACTTACCACAACAAAGGGCATGCAATCAAATTAGTCTCAAGAGTACATTTTCAGATATTATATTTCAGAAATCATATTTGTTGTGATAGGGGATTTACCACAACAAAGGGCAATCAAATTAGTCTTAGATTACACATCTGACTTGTGGTGGGAGATTGATGGACCAAATTGAATGAAGCTCGACGAGCCACAGCATGTCTTGTAAAAATTCCATACGAATATTTTATCCTCACCTTACAACACGTGGACATTAAATCAAATCACAGTGGTTCCCTAGGAACGCATGCCTCCATGTATAGTTGTATATACCACGAAGAGTACAGACAATTGCTCAAGCAAAAGAAGTAATATTCTCTTGGAAAGTTCTTTGCACATCTCAATCTCGATATTTAACCAATCCAAGACCATATCAGACTTTAATAAAAGCAAAACATGTATACTTCTCTTGTAAGTGCCTAGATCATCTCAATCTTCATGTCCATCCAACTCTGCACCAACAAGCAAGATAAGCACCATTCTGTTGAATGTTCTTTAATCATCTCAAAGTCCATGTCCATCCAACTCTATAATCTCATTGTGAAGAGCATTTGAGATTTCTATACAAAACAAAACAAATAGCATTCCCTCGATAGTCAGTAGCTCATATGATTTCCATGTCCATCCAACTCTACACCTTCATTGCAAAGAACATAAGGGACTTCTATACTGACCAAAAAAAGTATTCACAATGTTGTTTCATCATATAAATTTCCATGAGCACATATATAGATATACCTTTTTCAATCCGACCCACTGTCAGAAACTTCAAGAACATCAACCCCAACATCAACAAACTTGTCAGAGGAACACGCCCTTTTCCTTCTAAGAGCTTCCACAATACCAACTTGTGGTGGATCTTTCTCATGCTCTTGCTCCACAAAACTCATTACTGAGGTACCATCAATACCACCACCACAAACTTGATCAACATTTATATCACCTCTAACAGCCACTATTCTTTTTGAATCATGATTATCCAATCCCACACAATTCTCCTTTTGGGCTTCAGTATTTCTCAATAGCCTCTGCTTTCTTCTCCTCTCCATTCTTTTATTAATTAATGGCTCGACACACTCCTCATCCTGTTGTCTCTCATAAGAATACCATCCCATCCATTTACTTATCACTGTGAAGTCCGTTTCGCAGTTTTTTGAGTTTTCCAGCTCTATTTTACAGTCACTCAGTTTCTTCATAGCTGTACAGCTCGGCTCAATTGTCTTCAGTTTCTTCCTAGCTGCAGAGCTTGGCTCAGTTGCTTCATTGACTTTTGACCCATCAGCTGGTGCATAGATGTCACCCTTGTTTGTGCTTTGCAAAGTGCTAGGTTTGGTCAGAACGGGATAGAATTTATCAATGGTATCAAGTTGGGGCCGAATATTTAAGATTTTCTTCTTTCCTTCAGATTTAGCAACAGAATACAGAGCACCCTTGGTAGGTTCATGTGGTGGGCCTTCCATATTAACTGGACGAGGGCGACGCTTGCCTGATAAAGATGCATGAGAAAAAAAAAACATGCTAAGTGTTGGCATCCATTTAAAAGATGGGAAAGAACTTAGAAACACACATTATCTAATGCTCACAAACATTCCAGTCAGGAAAGAGTTGTCAATTCAAATTTCTTCATATTAACTGCTTCTACATGCATAAGCAATTTGTAATCAGGGGCACATATAGCACAAAACGAGTTGATACGACACAATGGCTTCTAAAGAAAACAAAAAACACCAAGAGTTCCACATCTACAGTCAATGTGAAAAAGTTCAGCACCCAGAGAAGAGAAAAAAGAAAAGAAGAAAAATAAAAAACAAAAGCAAGTATGATATATGACTGTCCTAGCAAGTAGATAAGCATCTATGGGAATGCGAACGTCTCTCACTCATAATTAATGAGACACATTCACAAGCTTGTTTTCATGACCACCAATCTAAAAATGTTCCATACTAGAGAAACTAGACGTTAAGTGCATGTGTACTTTGCATTCTGTTCTCTCCTTGTGTTATTTACTCCTTAGCGCAAAATTGCATTGATGACTACATACCTGTAAATGGTATTTTTATATGTCAAAAATTGCACTCTTACTATATATTCTTCAACTCCACTACACTGTTCCCCAATGTGGAGCTTTTCACAACTCAGTAGTGTCAGAGAAACAGAGGCAAAGACCCTACATCCTTTCCCAGTTCCCCCTTACTCTAGTAGGGAAGAACATAGAACATTTGGCAGACCCCCTAAACCATCCCAGTAAAGAAATTGGACTAGCTAACAAACCCCTATCCTAAAAAATCCCAGACCTTCCATTCCTGGCTTTTTTCTCAAGACTCCTCTATACTCCAATTAAGAAATCTGGATTTTCTTTCTGAAAACAGTGTAGTCTGGTTAAATGTTTTGCTTTGAGCATCTCATCCATTTCATCCCAATTGTCTTTCTTCCCCCCACAAATGTTTCTGAAGGCAGATTACAGACCCATGAAAGATGTTTCTAACGATATTATCTATCATAGAGCTGCCATGAAGGGTTGTATTCTAATCTCTCTTTTCATTTAGAAGTATTTGAAAAACCCCCTTCAATTAAATTTTTGAAAAGCATGAAGATCTACCCGTCCCCTATCTTTTTGCTCTCAATATTATGTGATACCCATGGTTGACTTGACAATAGCTAGTTCACAAGGATAAATCTTGTGAAATAATGAATCCAAAATATTTATTAATTTTGTGCAACAAAAATCTGAAGTCCTTCATTGTTAGCCCTATTCTCATAAATCTCAATGAAAAAAATCTGCAAGACATGCCCTATGAAGTAGTTGCATTTTTGTCTCTTTAGGCCTCCTCTACCAATGCAGATTGGTCTCGCTTTTAGTTCAGACTGCTCCCCAATAATTGTTGCCTCGTCCTTCGCCCTAGTCCTATCTCCAAGTTGACAATCAAACAACAAAATGCTTCTACTTCCAATATGAAGGAAAATTTTAATCCATTGCAGCTGAGCTCAATAGTTTTTCTGTTCCTCCTAACATGTACCACGATAATGTTACTGCTACTCCTATATTGCTACTCCATTTCTCCAGTTTCATAGAAAAAACTCTGTTTATTTCATCTGCACAGAGCATCTGTCATGAAGGTCATTTTTGCCATTCGCTTGAAGCATTTATAGTGAGTCTATCAGGTTTTCGGGAGTGCTGGATAATAAGTGCATCTATATTATTACTTATCATTCTATCTCTCTGTCGTATTGTCGTATTCTCTACCGCACGACATAATTGTGTAATACATGAAGGTATCTACACTCTACTGAATACTGAACTGGCTATGTCAGTCAAAGTCAAAACCATTCATTCAATCCCTAGTGACCACCCAGTAATTTTGTTTTCTAATAAAATAGTGGATAGGGTAAAAGAGTCCCATTGAAGAAATTTATACAAGGGTAGCAGTTTCTCATTCAATAATCTTCCTAAAGAAAGGAAAAACCAACAGGGGATTGGGATGAGCACATCCAAAAAGTAAGAGAAAAGGTAACTATGGGGATGTCCCATATATAAGCACATGTATATGCTCACCCCTGTTAGGAAACCACCGTTTTCCCACCAATGAATAAATCAAATAGATATAACAAATGTCAATAAATAAATAATAGAAACTCACACCAGAAGAGATTGATGAATTGGTAGAGAAAAATAGGAAAGGGATAAATAACAAAAACCACATCCATTTTTAAAAATCACAAACTAGAAAAATGACAAGTCATCATATAAGAATGGAGTTAAGAAGCACTTCTTCTCAAGCCAATTCACAGCAAAGCTTGAGGATAAACAGGAAAAAGAATACCTCTCAAAGACTTGGTAGAAGCCCCCTACTGATAAACCCTTTCTCACCACTAAGCAGCAGCAAACACCACTTCTAAAAGACCAAATCTGACTGCCGAAGAACACTTCATCCCCAAGTATTTGTGCTGCGCAGCCCTAGGGTTAGAACGCTAGTCACAGCCCCTAGATAGCAAGGAGAGAGACTAAATTCTCTTCTTCTATTTATACACAAGAAACAAATGAAAACCCCTATTTTAGGGCATGTTTGCAGGAATGCAACTCGTGCATAGCATGACTTTATATGCAAGGCCCACATAATTAGGGCACGGTGATCACCATTTTTAGGCATAAGGGAGAAACTACAGAAAAAGATTGTTTCCTTAATGTTGAGTAAAAAGGTTTGGTGTGGCAAGTTATATGATGCACCAAACCCTGTATTGACAAACCCTTTCTCAACTCTAACCAGCATTAAACACCTCTTCTAAAAGCCCAAATCTGAATGCTGAAGAACACCATAGCACTGCGGATTTGTTCTTCACAGACCTAGATTTAGAACCATTGTTGCAACCCCTAGATAGCAGGGAGAGATGCTATATTCTCTTATTTGATTTATATGCAAGAAGGGTCAAAGAGCCCTCTTTTAGGGCATGTTTGGAATGAGTCATGGATAGTGTGACTTTATATCCTGAGGCCACATAATTAGGCATGGTCATCAGCAATTTTAGGAATAAGGGATAAACCGAGAAACTACAGAAAAGGCGTTTTGCACTCATGTCGAGTAAAAAGTTTGGTGCAGAGAATTTCTTCACACCGAACACAACCTTAGTCAACATGATGTATTCTCCCTCTTATACTTTCTAAAATCATGTGCGTATAAGAAAACAAGTACAAATCACTAAAAACAGTCGGAGGAAAAAATTTCATAAGGCACATCCTCATGAGGATGGAAATCCCATAAGACAGGCATGAAATATACATGGTATTTGAGCTATAAAAATTCCACTTCATTCCCAAGGACCCTAAAAAGGATCCTAAAAGCTAACGACCTCATAGCTATTGTTAACCACATAGAAGCTAAAACTATGACACATCACTTAAAAGAGTAAGTTCTTTAACACTACACCCTGAAACTGAGAGGACAGTGTGGTCTAACAAGTTTACTTATAAGAAGACTTCCTATGCGCCAGAAAGGTGACCAACCTCATGAGGATTGGTTACCTACCACATATAAATTAATAAATGTAAAAAATATTAATTCTAGTTTCATCCCAGTTTACCATCATGGTGAGTGGCTTGTATGACATAAAAAGCGAGAAGAAACTTATGTTTTGTTTCACTTCACTTAAATAAGTGATACATAAATTTAATGGTTTATGACAAAATATTGTAGTGATAAAAATACAAAATCTTTCTGCATGATTGATTTAATAATAAACTATGAACAATTTTCTCAAACAAAAATATAAGTTGAATAAATATTGAGAGTAATAAGACTAGTTAAGTTCCAACAAATCTAATATGAAAAGTAATTGAAGTAAAAAGAGATATGAAAAAATGTCTAAACTAGAAGCTAAAATAAATTTGTCAGCTATCAGACATGGATGAGAAGGAAAAAAAGATCCTACTTTAACCCCCAAAGTTTAGCAGTGTTTTTCTTAAAGGCAGTTAATGAAATACTAGTACGCAAACCGCAAAGTTTTATTCTTATTTAAAACAACATTAAATAAATTATCATGACTTATTAGTGATATTTACAGTTTTATAATAAAAACTATAGAGAGCATTTGGACAAAACAACTGACAAGACAGCCATATTCTAGAAGGCAATTTCAAATTAGAAAAAAGTTCTAGTAGAAGGGTAAATTGGAAATCTGTTTGATCCCATTCATAACTTCAAGGGAAACTTACAGGAAAGTACACAATTTTAGCCACTGATTTGGAGATTTTTATAAATCCTTTGACTAATTCCCAATCCTAATCAGAAGAAATGCCAATCACATTATTTCACCAAATAAGGTGTTGATATAGATATTAGACTTCTAGTTTTGACCTTTAGCAAGTGATATTCCAAGGTACTTGACCAAATCCATCAATGGTGTTCACCCCTCCATTATCAAAATCACAAAAACTACGCATCCATATAAGAAAGAGTGAGTCATTCCCAATCTGCATTTCAAATACTGGCATCAATTTTAAAAAATTAAACAACATTCAAACAATTATAGAACTCATCTTAATTCTTAAAAGGAAAATGAAAAAGTAATGATGCAAGAGCAGGTCAGGAGTATCTGTAACATCACCAACCAGTCCTTGGTTTTGTCTTAATCCCATAGCCAAGAGGCTCAGAGATCTTCTTGTAACTACCAGAGCATGCCTCCTTATGTCTGCAACAAATAAATAAGACAATTCTTTCTTTTAAAGTTACAAGTTTAAAATTACAAGCTCTATGCCTCTTGTAAACTATGAAAGATAACAAGCAAACTATGAAAAATAACAAGCAGGAGGTTATAAACTAGAGCTAGTGCGCTACTATAAAGGAGGGGCACAAAGGGTCGCTTCAGGAAACATGGTTATGAAAAATCTCAAAATGGCCAAGGTTTGTGTAACATAAATATATACAATTTGACTTTCCTACCTGTGCCAATGACAATATGCATTGCCACAAGATCTGTCGTGGGAGACTCTTTCAGTGCAGTCACTAGCCGAAGGCTCCCTATTCATTGCCCTTTTAACCAAATCTCCACAAGATTGGCACTATGAAGTCCAAATGATTTGTCGAGCCATGAATCCGTGTATCAATTGCAACCCCATTCAAAAGAAAGTATCCTAAATCACAAGAACTGATAAAAAAAATAACTAAAAGAAGGAAAGGAGATACCATCCAATGGTGAACTCTGTAACTGTCAACTT
The DNA here is from genome assembly GCF_054954075.1 of Amborella trichopoda. Lineage (NCBI taxonomy): Eukaryota > Viridiplantae > Streptophyta > Magnoliopsida > Amborellales > Amborellaceae > Amborella > Amborella trichopoda. Next base: position 47,496,622 of record NC_142339.1, read on the forward strand.
CAGCATGAAACGAATGATAGATGGTGATTTTGTAACCACCAACTGGTCTCTACAAGAGGAACCAAATGATGTCATAAACTCAGTTAGTTAAGTTAATAAACCATTACATGAAACTTTAACTCCTCCCCTAAATGCAACAAAGAGACAAACCTGATGATCATCCACTGAGCTTGAATTGATTCCCCTCATCAGTTTCTGGAAGTGAGCGCCATGATCACTGCTTGCACAATACATAATTAAATATAGTGATATCCATGCTATTTGAAACAGTCTTTCAGTAACATATTAAAACATAATTTCCACATTACATACTTATGGTCCTGGTTCTTTGTGTGAAGCCACAAGTATGCGTGAATCATCTCATGCAATAAAGTGTTCTTGAGGTCATCACTTGATCGAAGCTTTAGTAATGGTTCTGAAAGTCGTATTTCACAACCACCCCCTTTTAGAAAGCAACAAACACCTGCACATCTGTTTTAGGAAACCGTGAAAATATGCCAACCATGAACAAAAATGTATCATGTGATGAATATTGATCTAAAATTTCTGAGGCTTTATCTACATTTTTCCCATATAAAAATCATGTTACCTGGAAAAGTCAACCCCCCCTTCTCTCCTCTTTTTTCTTCCATTTCATTTGTGACAATTTCGACACAGCAAAACATGTCGGACACAGCAGACACAGCTTTGAAAGGGACAGGTGGCATTTCTGGTCACATAATTGATAAGATATGCTTGTCTCACGATGAGACATGCAGTTTGCCTCATTAATTTGAATTTTTTTTTCTTTAAAGACAATGAAATTTACATGGTTGGTTTTTGAAGTTGTGATCTCCTAAATTGAAGACAGACCTTTAAGAAAGTCCACTGTACCACTTAGCCATACATTCATTTGTTACATAGTTACCTTTATTTAGTAATAAGATTATTCAAAAAAAACTTGAAAATTGAAAAACAGAAGCAGGTGAAACTCATTTCTGAGATTGAACAAATTAGAAGTTGATGCATAACATTGCTAAACCAAAAAATAGAGTGATCTCTCCCCCCCCACCACCCTCTCTCTCTCTCTCTCACACACACAAACACATATCATTATCTAACATTTTAATGACCAAATAATATATATTCTTCTTAATTATAGAAAAAAAGAATTAGATCCAATTTTATAGTATATATAAGGACTCACAAAAAGCACTTGTTCACAACAAGTTCTGACAATGGTTGGGATCAGGAGCAGTATCGGGAGTAGGATAGGGATCTGGAGCAGGAGATCCTAAAAGGCTAGAAGATCCATATGGTTTGGGAAACCGTTTGTGCAACGTATATGTTAGTGACCGAGGTCCCCAAATGTTAGGGATCTTGCCCCCAACTTAGATAGTATATATACTATCTATATACTATCTAAAGTAGCAATCTCTTTATTTATTGTCAGCAAGCAATGTGATGCAACTATATTAAAATAGTTGCATTGCCAACTTGATACAATTAAAGGAAATCATCAGTTCAATAGCTATCTTGGTCTTTAAGGTGGGGATTGAGATCCCTAACAATAGGGATAGAGATCCCAAAATTCAAAACTCAAGATCCCTTTTTTGGAGTGCTAGAGCAAGATTCTGGTGCAGGATCACTGCCTAGGTTAGGAAATGCCAACAACTATGTTTCTGACTCCGATAGTGTCCATTCAAAGTATAGACAAGATGAAATAAATATTGAACTCTATAATTTACTATTGATAATAATTTTTTTTATAATTGTGCATATTTGCATATATTTTTATAATTTTTTTTAACATTTATATTCATTTATTATTTTATACTTAAAAACTGTAGAGATGTATCGGCCATGTCTCTTGATTTAAGGTCGCCATGTCTGACACTTATGTGTCTAGCACGTTTTGGCGTATCCATGTCTAGGTAACATAGCTAGATAAGCTTACATCTGCCCATCCAACCACAAAATTGAGTCCCCATAGCAGACAGTTGGATGGTTCCAAAAGTGCAATTTTTGCATTATTTCTTTCCTTGAAATGTACTATCCAGGGAATTGTTGTTCTCAACTTGTCATGCAAAGCAAAATTGCATGAGCAGCATTGCACTATTACATTCCCTCAATGCATATAACAGTAGACACTCACATGAAACTGATGGTCTCTTCAAGAAAAAGTTTTCCATATATGCGTAGCATCAATCCCATACAACAAAATATAAGGTACATGTGTAAATGCATCCACATCCATCCTTAAATGCACAAATCTCAAAACATGTGATGTGATTAACCGCTATGGTGTCCCATGTGAGATTGATGCTGGTCATATGTCAAAGTTTTCAGAAAAACCATCAGTTAATCCATTATATCATATAAGAGAACCATGCTTCTCATGAATGTGGGACATATGATGTTTTCCTCAAGGAATGGTGCCAGTTGCGACGCTGATGCTTCTCGTGGAAATGACAATCTTCTTGCACGGAACAATTATCTCTCATGATAGCAATGATCTGTAAGAACATGTGCAGCCAAGTACAAAATTTCATGCACCTGTATCACTCAAAAACAGTTGAAACTAATCCAATTAACTTAATTCTTGTTCATTATTTTTTTAAAGCTCCATGATTTCCATTATAAATAAATTCCCTAATTCAACTAAATCTTGAATTCGTGACAAACGGCATCATTCCCCTAGACTCCACACACAAAAAAACACACATATGCACTCAATGTTAAATTAGTAATACATAGACAATTGATACTTAAAACCATTTTTTTTGTTTACCCATATTCGGAAGGGACAAAAACAGGTTCCTAATTCTCTTGAAGGACCAAATATGCTTCACTTTGGAAAGTCAGGCCAAAAATTAGAGTTCAAACAAATACATGGCCATTTCCATTAGAAGAAAAAAAAGAGAAGAAAGACCCCTTTTACCAAATCATGAATAATCGATTCACTTAGAGATACCTTGATGAACTTCTAAAAATTAATTCAGTAAATAGAAGCCATGGAAAATCCCCAACTAAAGACCTATATACTTGAAGCAAAAAAAAAACATGAATTAACCCATAAAGAACCAATTCTCCATTCACGCAGTGGATTCTTATCAGGTAAATTAAACACCACTGACCTACTAACTAACAAGCAAAACAAGATACAAACATCCATTAAATGAATAAATAATTTCTCTGTCATCCACAGTTCACAGTAGAAATGCCAAAACATTTGATAAGAACTGTGATAGAATAACAGCGAATTAGCACCAAATGATAGAGAGACAAGAGAGAGAGAGAGAGAGAGAGAGAGTTGATTACAGTGTCATGCGCTTAGAGCTCCAAGTTACAGAGCAAGCCCTGAGGCTGTCACCAAAATAGAGTTCATTATAGTAACAGAAGAGAGCATGAATATCAGGATTTGGATCCAAAATATCAGCTTCTTGTAAATCCATGGAATCCAGACAAGAAATTCAGACACAGATAAACCTTCGAGCTTCCATGCTTTCTTTGAAATTTGGGGTTTTTTGGGGCATGGCGGTTTTCTTTTTTTAAGTTAACCCCCGTGAGGGAGACTCGATTCTTTTGTTTTTAAATGGCTAAAACGAGGGCGTTTTGGAGACAGGGATAGGTGGCATTGGCGTCCCCGCCGAGATAAATAATAAATTTTTTGTGTCGAGTCAGACGCAGATAAACCCTCGAGCTTCCATGCCCTCTTTGAAATTTGGGTTTTTTTTAAGCGAATGGCGGTTTTCTTTGTTTAAGTTAACCCGCGTGTGGAGGTTCGATTCTTTGTTTTTTTAAAATGGCTAAAACGACTCAATGAGGCTCCAATGTCTCCATTGCAATAGGAATGTGTCATGTGGGAGTCTTTTGCAGTTAGTATAGTAGGCTCCCAATAATGGGATCTTTTAGTCTTACAGGATATGATTTTTGGTAGAGGAGAAACAAGATTTGTGTAGTTGATCTCAAATAATTGGAATAGAGTTTTGATGATGATGATTGTGAAGAGTGTCTGGTTTTTTTGAAGAAACTCTTTATTCGTTAATTGTATGAATTTACCAATTTTGTTTTTATAGATAAATTATAAATAAAAAAATATAAAAATAAATCACAGGCACTTAAACTATATCCAGTCTTACCATAAATATAAAAGGTTAAAATAGAGAAGATGGTAAAATGGGTTGCTGAGATTAGGGACCAATCTACCGAAAACAGGAATGAGGATTCGAGACCAATCTAAAAAACCATGAACGAGGATTTGGTTGGGTACTTACAATGGTGAAGCTCATGCCACAAAAAGCCCCCGATCTCTTCATCTTTCTCTATCCTCTCTCATATTCAAAGAAAAAGAAATGGAGGAAAAAGGTTCTTCCGAGATTGACTAAAGCTGCCCAAAATGGATTGGCGCTTCTTAGATCCATGCGATTCAGGCTCTATCTTCTTGCTCAACAGGTGCTCACTGAACGAGGACCAATCTACATAATCCACGTTCAAAGGCGCAATTTATAAACAAATGACTGTTTGACTGGAGCTGCAGAAAACATAACAGAGATTCTAAGGAGGACTTATCAACGAATGGTTCAGGAGATGAAAAGAAGTGCAAGCACCCTGACGACTTTTGACAATTCAGCAGCAGGTTTGAAGAAGGCAGAAACTGAATACAAGGGTCACCACTGGCCAATTATCAGATGGGTAAAATCAGGACCGAATCGAGTAATAACAAATTGACATACTCGATCACAGGAATGGACACAACGAATTTGTATCTAGCTCTGATACCATGTGAAGAGTCTTAGGTTTATCTGAAGAGGCTTTGTGTCTGTTAATTATATGAATGTACATACTCGTTTTTTATAGTCAAGTTACAAATGAGAAAATATAAAAATAAATCACATTAAATATGAGAAGGGTAGGTATAATATCCTGTATTTTATAGTAAGTTTGGGTATAGTTTACGTGTGTAATTTATTTCTATATATTTTTATTTATAATTTATCTATAAAAGACAAGTCTGTACATTCATACAATTAATGGACACAAAGTCTCTTAAGAGAAACTTGAGACTCTTCACAAATGAAGATAAGCTCACAATACTTTGTGAAGCTTTCCATGTCTCTTCTCTATTTTTTTATGATCCTATTGATGATCTTGGGAATTAATTTGTCAGTGGCCTCGACTTTTATAAGGTACAACAAACTTCTTGGGTATGCTAAATTTATTGCATAACCTTGTCACTTTGCCATTCTTGAAGTTGGTCTCATTATATGTAACTATCATTTTTGGGACCTCAAATCTATGAAGTATATCGCTCTTTATGAACTGCACTGCATGTTGCCCCTCAATATTCGTGAAGGAAGTGCCTAGAACTCATTTTTAAAACTATTATGTTGCAGTTAGAATTAATTTATGCCCATTAGAGGCCCTAGGGGATCATGTCGATCACATATGTGTGCACCGACGAAAGGTCATATGGGCGGAGTGTAATTGAATGGTATAGATGGTGCATGAATGAGTCCCTATAAACCTTACATTTAGAGCATCTTCTTACGTCTTTTTAGCAATCTTCTGTCATCAAGGTCGAATAGTACCATTTGAAAACATGGCTGTGTGGTGTTTTAAAGAGTAAAATAGAAAATTCTATTGTTTCATTTATTTTTATATCTGAATTCCAATTACAAGTATCACATAATATTGTTGTAAACATAGTCTAGGATCTTTTATTTTACTGCAAAAAAAATATGACTCTATCAAAGATTGAAAAACTAGCTTTAACTATGAATTCTAATACAAATAATGCTCTTGAAATTTGAAATAAACTAAGTAATATTGACTAAAAACAGCCACAAAGACTTGTTTCACTTTTCCAAGGGTTCACTTCTTAGACAAACCCTATTATCTAATTGATGGTGAACTCTATTCGTATTGGCCTTACTGAACTCTCTAAATCAGAAAGTTTACTTTAGGTAATACCTTTTAAATCTAGGATTTTGATAGCATAACCAAAATTAGGTTTTCTTATAAACTTCTATAGGGCATGCCACAAGTGACACCTCCTTTATTCTTTCTAGGGCGGGGAATGCCCTTCTTTTCTCACTTGTGCCACCCCTAGCTTCCCAGAGTGGTGCATGCCACCCTCTAGAGATGAGAGAGAGAGAGAGACAAAGGAACAACCTTGAGCCATCCATCTCATGAATCAGCTTTCATGATTTATGGAGATATCTAGAAATATTATACCCTGAATCTTTGACCCATGTCCACTTATAATCAACTTAAACAACTTAAATAAGGCCAATCAAAACATAATCTTCTAGAATTCCCTTATCTCTCACAAGACTGTGGGAAGTCAAAGTAAAAACTTGATAAACAATTTGATTAATATTTTCAAAATACAAAATATATATATTGCTCCCACAAAATAAAGACATAAAATCTTTTCAAAGATTTCTTACTAAATAAAAAATACTTTTATTTGAAAAATAAAAATTTAGGAAGTGATGGGGGGTGTCCCACTTCCATGTGTGAGGTGTATGGGCCGCACATCCCACAAATGTTGGTGTGACACATATTTGGGGATGGATCCAAAAGCCCCACACGTGTACTTATTAGCCACACCACTATTTGGAATTTTCAAACATGCATGTTTAAGGTTTTTACTGCTGAAAATAATTTTTAAATTAAAAAATATAAAATGCACAGACATTTCTCACAATGAAAAAAAATCTAGAAGTACACTCATACCAATAGATCATGAAAAGCGACTGTTAGGGCACTCCACCTGACCCAATAACTGTGATCCTTGACCATCTTCTCAAACTAACCTAACGAGACCCATGACTCACACTCTTATGAAATGGCTCATGATTAGCTCATCAAACTGGCCAATAAATAGCGAAATCACAATCCTAAGATGTGGATTATTGGTTCCCCCTTAAGAGCAAGTCACACACACATATCATAGTGCAAGGGAAATGCTTTCCACCCACATGTATACATATCCCTTTTAGGTTTGCTTCTCATTATGCAACTATCATGTGTACATGTGTGCAGATGTTTGATGAGGATTTGACTCTCGCTCTCATAGGTCTACATCCACACACAGAAGACCACAAAGCATTCCTAATATACAAACCATCATTAGGCATCTTTCTAACCTTAACAAATGATGGCTTCTTAAAAATCCTATTTAGTAGTGCCATATGCCTAAGGGTAAGGTCTTTGAACAAGATCAGGGCCATAGACCACCTAACTCTTGGTTAGTCAACCAGCGCACACACTCACACTAAAGTGTACACACCATTATAATTTTAATTCACATTGGGTGGTCGAAGTGGAGATGTGCAACTGAAATTTTGTGTGATCGCCGCATACCAATGAGGCTGAAGGACAAGTTCTATATGATAACTGTGAGACCAGCTTTACTCTATGGGTCAGAATGTTGGGCGGACAAAACCAATATACCTATAGAATGAGTATAACGAAGATGAGGATGTTGAGATGGATGAATGACAAGACAAGAAGGGATAGAATTCGAAATGAATCTATTCGAGAGGATTTAGACGTGGCACCAATAGACGATAAAATGAGAGATAGCAGACTTAGGTGGGCTGGCCATGTGTGGTACCGACCAAGTACAACACATGTTAGGAGGTAGGAACTAATTCAAGTGGAAAGACTGAAAAGAAAAATGGGTAGGCCCAAAAGGATGTAGTTGAAAGTAGTCCGAAAAAGTATGGGGACTTATGACATAATTGAGAATATGTCATTTAATAGAGCATAATGGAGAACTATGATTCATGTACCTGAACCCAACTAATTGCAAAAAGGCTAAAATGATGATGATGCTCTCTCTAGGTTTAAAGGCCACATACCCCAACATCCTTGATGCCTAATCTTTTGGGCTACGGTGTCCTCCCTCATTGTGTAGTTCTTTGAGTATTTCATCAATTTCTAGTTGATCTAGGATTTTTTGTAGACTTGTCACCCATTACAACGAAATCTACTATGAATCTTCTTAGGCTAATTTACCTTTTTAATTGCTCCATTTAGGTATTCATTATCTCTTAGTAGAATCAATATACTTATTATTTCTTAGTAGTGTGTAAAATTAGGATAGGTTGGGGTGTACGGGTACAACATGGTCCATAGGGTATTTTTAATTTGGAAAATAGGTTTTTGGTGGGGTGAAGTTTAGGTTTTCAATCTAAGATGGTCTTAGAGTGGGTCTAGGTCAGGTTCCTATGGTTTTTAGGTTTTCTAGTTTTGTAGAATTCCCTAAGCGAGGAAAAGGTTCCTACTTTATAATGTAGAACTACAGATGCCCCTCAAAAATCCATCGAAAAAGGTCGTTTTAATGTTGAAAACTTTGATTGATCATCTCGACATCGGAATGTATGACTATGCAAAATAAAACGATTTTAAGTCTCAGAAATAGTGCATTTTACAACATATTAACTACACCATCCATTTTCAAGATTTTCATATGTTTATAGATCTACTTGATTTTAACCATTTTTTAAATTTAAAATTTTATAATTAGATATAAAAATAGATTTTGAGATAATCCTAAGAACATTTTACTTCAAAATTATATACCATGATAAAATTTGAAGGTGCACCTTACCTCTACACCTACAGATGCATCTATATGCCAACTGCACCCATATATATATATATATATATATATATATATATATATATATATATAGGGAAAGCTTTCTATGCTTCCCCTACAGCATAGAAGTTCTATCCTTCCCCTTATCCAACCGTCCATTCTAAATGGAGGGCTAAGATTGCCCCAATCACAATGTCACGTCTCCACACTATTTTAGCTTTAATTTTTTTAAATAAACTACATTGACACCAAATTTTGGACGTCCAGTCCTCTATTAAACTGGCGCTAGCGAAAAATAAAAAAAAAATATTTTCAGTAAAATAAAATGATCAAACTACCCTTGAAAGATTCAAGGGGTATTTTGGTCATTATATTTTCTTAAAAAATTATTTTTAATATTTTTTATAGGTGCGCCCCAATGAAAAGATGGAACGTACCAAATTTCATATGCACACAATTTTTATAAAAAAAAACTAAAAATAAAACACTTTGACACGTCGGATCTAAGATCAAAATTTGAAGGCTGGATGGTTGGGAGAGGATAGAACTTCTATGTTGTTAGGGAAGCATAGAAACATTTCTCATATATATATATATATATATATATATATATATATATATATATATATATATATATATATATATATATATATATATATATATATATATATATATGTGTGTGTGTGTGTGTGTGTGTGTGTGTGTGTGTGTGTGTGTGTGTGTGTGTGTGTGTGTGTGTGTGTGTGTGTGTGGGTGTATGTGGAAATGCTAGCGGTAGGTCAGTGAGCCTACAACTATATAGGAGCCCATATGACGGACACAATCTCATTTTATATCTTAATTTTAATCTTATTTTATAAATTCAAATCATGTGAAATTTTAGACGTCTGTTTTTCTCATCAAGTCTCACCTAATAAAAATATTAAAAAATTAATTCGTAATATATAAAGTGATCAAAATACACCCAAAAAATTTTGGGGGTATTTCGATCAATTTATTTCTCACGAAATATGTTTTGATATTTTTATTAGATTATCTTATTTTTAAAGAATACATGCTCAAAATTTCAAGTGATTTGAATTTATATAAAAAAATAAAAATAAAATAAGAAATACATTAATGATCATTAGATTTGCCCAAATTGAATCTAGGCCATTGGGGCCATATGTAACTGTAGGCCCACTATATATATATATATATATATATATATATATATATATAGGGGAATGCTAGTGTAGGCCAGTGAGCCTACAACTATATATGAGCTCATCTGATGGACACATTCTCATTTCGTATTTTAATTTTATTTTATTTTATAAATTCATATCATGTGAAATTTTAGGCGTTTATTTTTCTCATCAAGACTCATCTAATAAAAATATTAAAAAAATAATTTGTAAGATATAAAGTGATCAAAATACACCTAAAATGTTTTGGAGGTATTTTGGTCAATTTATTTCTCACGAAATATTGTTTTTATATTTTTGTTGAATTCTCTTATTTTTAAAGAATACATACTCAAATTTTCAAGTGATTTGGATTTATATTAAAATAAAATTAAAATACGAAATACAATCATGATCATTGGATCGGTCTAAAATGAATCTAGGTCATTGGGCCCATATGTAACTGTAGGCCCACTGGCCTATGACATATATATATATATATATATATATATATATATATATATATATATATATATATATATATATATATATATATATATATATGTGTGTGTGTGTGTGTGTGTGTGTGTGTGTGTGTGTGTGTGTGTGTGTGTGTGTGTGTGTGTGTGTGTGTGTGTGTGTGTGTGTGTGTGTGTGTGTGTGTGTTTTGTTAGGCTACACCACTTGGTGGTGTAGACTCTTAAAGTGCTCAATATTTTTTAACATTAAAATATCCGTAAATTGTAATACAAAATTTTTCAAGTAGGGGCATTTTTTGTCATTTAGAAGAGTAGAATATATATTATTATAAGAAAATAGTGGCATTCTATTAGCAGTTAAAAACAATTAATATCTCTTGTGGGTGATATCACACGTCATATCGGTGATGTCTTTGTCTACTGTTGTTAATAAATGCTTTTGTTTCTATTAAGAATTTCTAGTTTACCCTTGATTAATTACTTAAAATACCCCTAAACAAAAAAGTACTATACTATATGATAACTGTATCTAAATATCTAAAATATTGAGTATTTTAAGGGTCTACACCACAAGTGGTGTAGCCTAACAAAACCCTATATACCCTTGTTTTGTATATAGAGATTTTTTTTTATAAGGGTATTTTTTATCATTAAGAGTGGTGTGAGATCATCCACATGGGTATGACATCATCCACGTGGAGCATGAAATGCCACTACTGCGTCCATGTGGATGACATCACACACTATGTGAATAATGATACACCCCTCCAAATGACTAATACTACCCTTACTAAAAAAAATACTCTATGTATAAAACAATGGTATATAGGTATCCACAATTATTGAGTACAATGATAAATTACTTCACACTATGAGCACCTTAACATAATATATATATATATATATATATATATATATATATATATATAACAATGGTATATAGGTATCCAAAATTGTTGAGTACAATGATAAATTACTTCATACTATGAACACCTTAACATAATCCATATATATATATATATATATATATATATATATATATATATATATATATATGTTATAAACAGAGTCATGACACAAAAATGGTATACTTTAATAAAAATAATAGTTCAAAATGAATATAGTTTTCAATCTTTAGCATTAATAGACTCAGGTGCTGATTTGAACTGCATTAACGAAGGACTAGTTCCTACGAAATATTTTGATAAGACAACTCAAATATTAAATACTGCTGATGGAAGCCGAATGATCATTAATTATAAATTATCTAATGTTGCTATCTGCAATAATGGCAATTGTTTTGAATTACCATTCACCATGGTCAAAGGATTAAATCAAGCTGGTATATTAGGAACACCTTTCTTAAATATATTATATCCAGTAAAAATTGATCATACTGGAATTGAATCCAATATTGATGGTCACATAATTAAATTTGAATTTATAGATAAACCAAAGATAAAAGAAATTAACAATGTAAAACAAACAATTGAAAATAAAGAAAATTTCTTATGTCAACTTAAAACAGAAGTAAAATACAAAACTATTGAAGAAAGTTTAGTATTACCCAAAATCATAAATAAAATAAAAGAAATCAGAGTTCAGATTGAACGAGAGATCTGTAGTGAGATTCCTAATGCCTTCTGGAACAGACGAAAACATATAGTTAGCCTCCCATATGAAAGCAGATTTAGAAAAGAACATATTCCTACTAAGACAAGACCTATCCAAATGAATTCTACATTATTAGAATTTTGTAAAAAAGAAATAGCAAAATTATTAAAAAAGAATTTAATTAGAAAAAGCGCTTCTCCCTGGAGTTGTGCTGCTTTTTATGTTGAGAATAATGCTGAAAAGAAAGAGGCGTCCCAAGATTGGTAATCAATTATAAATATTTAAATAAAGCCTTAAAATGGATAAGATATCCCCTACCTAACAAAAAGGATTTGTTAGATCGACTAATTAATGCGTGCATCTTTTTTAAGTTCGATCTTAAATCAGGTTACTGGCAAATACAAATAGATGAGAAAGATAGATATAAAACGGCCTTTAATGTCCCCTTTGGATAGCGTCTACAATTTTAGTTTTATCTTTATCTTTTATTTCTAATTGGGTTGTCCTTGATTTCTAATTGGGCTAATTTATTTACTAATTGCTGTATTAATTCAATATTTTCTCCTTTTTCTTTGACAGTAAATCTGTCTTTATTGATTTGTGGAGGTGGTTTAAACAGGACTGCCTGTTTTTCTCTTCTATTTTTTCTTGTGGTTTTCGAATTATATTTTCTATTCTTGTGGTTTGTTGACCTATTGTTTTTAAATATAAATTAGTATAATTATTTTGTTCTATCATATGGGGCAATAGGTCTATTTTATGGATAAAAATTAGATGAAGCCATTTTATATGGGGTTGCTCGAGTTTCTGATACTACCTTAGTATCTGTTTTGTCTTTAGAAGATCCTTTTATTTGAAGGCTTTTCTCTGGAGGGTGTATACTTTGAATAGGATCTCCCTCTATTGTGGTTAAAGTTTGATAGTGTTTTTTTAGAGTATTAATGTTGATAAATTTTGGAATTTCAACTCCTCTATTTATAAGGATTGGTTTTAACCAATCAAAGAAACCTACGGTATATTTATTTATTTTTAAAAATCTATTATAATTTCTATGTATTTTTTCTATTAATTCCTGTGGAAAAGTATTTAAATACCAATTTTTTATATTTGTGTTTTCAACAGAGAGATAGTCATTTTTTATATATTCTAGATCTACCTTTTGTTTCTTTTGAATAGTTAATACTTGAAAATCTATTTCAGAGTCCACGTCCTCATTGTAAGAAGTACTTGTATTTATTGATTTATATTCTGGTTTTATAATATTATTTCTAGTTCTAACTACACCTTGTATTTCAGGTTCAGAATATATTGAAGATGTCGATTTCCTGGGAGAAATGGCTATTCTTTGAGAAGGTCTGATAAAGTTATCATCTATAATATTTATTCTAGATTTTCGTTCACTGTTGAATTGGATTTCTATTTCTCCATCAAGATGTTCTATTATGGTTTCTGGATTTTTATTAGTAGGGATTTTATTTGTGTGAATATCTGTTTGTATAGTCCATTCTTTAGGCATTGTAATTTGAGACCATTGGATGGTTTTTGGAACCATTGTATTTGATTTTTCTGAATTTGTTTGGAAAAATGTTGTATATCCTTTAGTATCTTATATAGCTGAGAAGAGAATCTTCCTTTTTCTCGCACGGCTGTCTTTAATACAGGTGGACGATTCGATCGCTTGTCGGTGGAGCTAGTGGGAGACCGAAGATAGTGGAGAGCAGAAAGAAAGTGGCTTTTCAAGATTCTTTGAATTATTGATTGGTTTCAGCTTAGCAGTAATAGCTGGCTGACGAGGGCTTGTCTTGTCGTGTAGCGTCGACAAGATTGGACATATGTCGGTGGCGGCACCTTTATTAGATTCTGCTTACTTTTTGTACAATAACTCTTTTAACTTTTGTACAGGTGGTAGATTCTTTTGTACAGTGATATGACTTGATATGACTTTTACAGGTGGCTTTTTTACTGCTGGGAGATTCTTTGGATCTTCGGGTCATGGCTTTTGGCTAAAGGCTTCCGGGTCTTCACACTCAGTCTGAGACTCAGAAGCTTCTTCTTCGAAAATTTGGATGAGTTGTTTTTCTAACTCTTCTCTGGTTGCCTTGGGATTTTTCTTCCGCATTTGTCGAATATACTCAGCAAAATGATTTGGATTTTCAGTAGTATATTACTCAGAGGATGGGGATGGACCTGGAATTCTCTTTAATTTTATTGACTCAGGTTCCAAGTTTTTTGTCTCAAAAACATTCCACCATTTCACAAATATTATTTTCCCTAACTTGGGAATGTATTCAAAATTATTATTAGTATTCTCAGAAATTCCATATTCCCATTTTATAATCTATGGAATCTGATAGAGTGCCATGAAATATAAATGAAAATATGTATAGCGTTACTGCTTTCATCTTTGCTATCATACTCAGCAAATTTAACCTGGGATAATTGCAGAGATTGTGCCAGGATTTGTGATTTAGATCCCCTATGAGGAACCAGTATCGAAACCAACTTGGGAATAATTCAACAACATGCATTTTAAATTGAACATACCAAGTATGGGAATTATTCATATTTTGGTAATAAAATATTTTATGCCAGGCGTCAATGTACTCAGAATATTTATAATATTTATTAGAAAACTCTTGGGCCTGAAACTTTTTTCCTCGAGTGGGGTCAAAACCCCAATCTTCATATGATAATATTCTTTTGATTTGTATTTTTGAATATGCAATCAATTTTGTATTATTATTGTGATGAAAATGTATCAAAGAGATAGAACCCGTTTCCAGCAGATTCGCGAGTTTTGTTCCATTGGAAGAAATCATATTGTTCATCAAGTAAAGGGTAGCCAATCTATTTGGGTCTGTTGTGATATGTTTATCATCGATGATGATATCAATGATAAAAGCAGTTTCCTCAAACTGAGTTTTGCCAGAGCTAGATGATTTATTTGGGATTGGAGATGATACATGCATTGGGTTTTGATTGGAATATTCTAGGTAATTGAGATATCTTATTGGGGATAAAGGAGGGTAACTGGCTATGGGAGAGCCAAGTGAAGAAGGTACAATATCCATAGGAATTTTTCCTCTATTCATAGTTGTATTGATATTAATATTAAAGAGCTGCAATGCTAGCGGTAGCGAATCAAAGTCTAGGTTTGACTCGAGGTCCTTGCCCCTCCTGCAAAAATTCACAAGTAAGAAAATCAGGAAGGGAATTATTTGTACCAGGTAAATGTTCATTAGAGAAATCAAAGGCAGATAAAATAGCTTGCCGACGGGCAAAGATTTGTTTAGCTACTAAATTTTGTACATCTTTTAATAAAACATCTTTAGCAGCTTTACAATCAGTGCGAATTAGGAAAGTTGTATTAAGAACATCTGCTTGAAACTTGGTTACATAGTGTACGATGGCAAGTATTTTTTTTTTAATGGTAGAATAATTTTGTTGAGTAGGATTGCAAGCTTTGGATGTATATCTAACCAATTGCTCTGGTTGATTTGCAATTTTTTGTTTAAGAATTCTTCCTAAACCAAATTCGAATGCATCACATTCAATAATTTTAAATGCATTTGGATCTGCTAATGTCAAGCAGGGTAATTCTTTAGCTTAGCTTTTTAGGGCTTTTACCGCCTGAGTATGTATATTGGTCCATTTGGGTGGATTTTTCTTTAATCGATCATAAAGGGGTTTTGCAGTAATAGCTAGATCTTTATAAAAATCTACTATATAATTAAGACATCTTATGAATCGTTGCAATTCAGCTTTACTAAGGATTATGTCAGGAAATTTAGTTGCAAACTCAATGGCTCTATCTATTGGGATAACAGTACCTTGGTATATATTATGTCCTAAAAATCTAATTTTAGTTTGACATAGATTTATTTTTTTTGCTGAAACAACAAGGCCAGCATTCTTGACAACATTAATAAAGACATTAATATGTTTAAAATGCCGTTGTATATTTTCTGAGAAAATTAAAACATCATCAATGTAGACGATCATAAATTTCGTATAAGGATTGAATACTTCATTCATAATTTTCTGAAATTCTAAAGGAACATTTTTTAGGCCGAATAGCATTACATTCCACTCATACTGTCCAAAGGGGACATTAAAGGTCGTTTTATATCTATCTTTCTCATCTATTTGTATTTACCAGTAACCAGATTTAAGATCGAACTTAGAAAAGATGCACGCATTAATTAGTCAATCTAACAAATCCTTTTGTTAGGTAGGGGATATCTTATCCATTTTAAGGCTTTATTTAAAGGTTTATAATTGATTACCAATCTTGGGACGCCTCTTTCTTTTTCAGCATTATTCTAAACATAAAAAGCAGCACAACTCCAGGGAGAAGAGCTTTTTCTAATTAAATTCTTTTTTAATAATTCTACTATTTCTTTTTTACAAAATTCTAATAATGTAGAATTCATTTGGATAGGTCTTGCCTTAATAGGAATATGTTCTTCTCTAAATCCGCTTTCATATGGGAGGCTAACTATATGTTTTCGTCTGTTTCAGAAGGTATTAGGAATCTCACTGCAGATCTCTTGTTCAATCCGAACTCTGATTTCTTTTATTTTATTTATGATTTCGGGTAATACTAAACTTTCTTCAATAGTTTTGTATTTTACTTCTGTTTTAAGTTGACATAAGAAATTTTCTTTATTTTCAATTGTTTGTTTTACATTGTTAATTTCTTTTATCTTTGGTTTATCTATAAATTCGAATTTAATTATGTGACCATCAATATTGGATTCAATTCCAGTATGATCAATTTTTACTGGATATAATATATTTAAGAAAGGTGTTCTTAATATAACAACTTGATTTAATCCTTTGGCCATGATGAATGGTAATTAAAACAATTACCATTATTGCAGATAGCAGCAGTAGATGATTTATAATTAATGATTATTCGACTTCCATTAGTAGTATTTAATATTTGAGTTGTCTTATCAAAATATTTCGTAAGAACTAGTCCTTCGTTGATACAGTTCAAATCAGCACCTGAGTCTATTAATGCTAAAGATTGAAAACTATATTTATTTTGAACTATTATTTTTATTAAAGTATACCATTTTTGTGTCATGACTCTGTTTATAACATTTAAATGATTATTTTATGTTATATCATTTATTTTATATCCTGATGACTCTGGTTGGTTGATTAGATCATTAAATTCTAATTCATCATCCTCCGATATATTGCTTGAATTTTGAGAGAGGTCAGTATGTAATTCAAGTATTTTTATGTTATTCTTAAGCTGTTGAATTTCATGTTTAACCTCATTTATTTCTTCTTTTAAATCAGATATGGTAGGTTCTCTTAGAGTATCCTTTTTATTTATTCTTTTAAGGATTTCAGAGAAACTATATTCTTCAGGAGGTTTTGTTAGCGAAACTGGTTTAATTTTTGCTTTAGCTATTTTTATAAATTGTTATAATACTTCTCTTTTCTCATTGGGGTTAGGAATTTTATCTATTAAGTCTAAGATTAGACTTTCTTCTTTTGTTAATGTATTACAATTACAATCTTTGATTTCAGAAGTATCATAAATTAAATCTTCATCATTAATATTCCCTATTTCTGAATCATCAGAACTTAAAGAATCATAAGAATTTAAAGAGTCTGAGGTACTATCAGAATTTTCATCATCATATAAGTGGATAATTTCATATAATTGATTTCTAATATTTTCGTCAAGTATAATTGAATCTATCTTTTTATTTACTCGACAATTATTTTTATAATGACCAATTTTTCCACATTTATAGCATACAGGAAGTTTTCTTTTTCCTTTTTTATGTTTTGGAGCAAATCTTTTTATAGACCTTTCTTTTTTATCCACTGATTTTTTATTATTCTTTTTATAGAATTTATATCGTTTATCTTTCTGTTTCTGCTTTCTCTTATATATTTTATTTGTATTAGGATTTATGCTATAGCCAAATTGTGCACGGAAATCGCCTAATTCTTTATTCCTGGTCATTTTTTGTTTTTCTAATTGTTTTCTTAATTTCAGATCAGCGCAAAGGGCTAATCCTTCGGCACAGATTTCAGTAAAAAGTTCACCGAGAGTGTAAGAAGAATAAGGGATTACTCCCCTATTTTTATTTTTTAGACGAGTACGGACTTTCTCAGCAAAGAGATGAGGAAGGCCAGAAATAAATTTCTCCTTCCAATGATCAAGATTACTGTTTTCTTGTAGGAGTAATCGTAAGAAGAACACGTCTGTATACCATTTTTAATGGGATAATGCAGGACATTTAAGATTGGAGAGTAAATCCTCAGATCGTGCTTCTAAAACAGAGGTACTACCAACAAAATGGAGAGTGATGGTATAGACTAAAGTATTAACAACATCACTTTCGCTGTGAGGAATGTCCTGATTGAATTCATTCTTTACGACCCAACTTTTTGTAGCAGTTAAGATTTGATTTTTTGTAGGATCATCCATATGGAAATCCCACCAACCGTGAAGCCAGCCAGTAAAGCCACAGACTATGGCTTTAGCAACATCTTGGTCATGGCTGCCAGCTATTTTGCATGCAGTTGCATACATTGTCATATGTTTCATAGTATCTAGAATTTGATGGTCGGACATCCCATCTATATGCCAATTTACAATTGTCCTTCCTGAATAGGATACTGTATTTGATATAAGATCTTCTTCAAATTGAATATCAACCGAAGTGGGTCGTGGATAGTACATCCTTTGAAGAGCAACAGGTCTCCATTTGTGACCATAATCAATTTTATTGATATTTGCATTTGCTTGCTGAGAAGCTTGTTTAAAAGCATTCTCAATATTAGATATTGTATTTGCTATCATTGGCTCTTCTTCTTGAAGCACCATTGCTCCAGCTTCTACAATTTTAGTTTTACCTTTACTTTTATTTCTAATTGGGTTTTGTCCTTGATTTCTAATTGGGCTAATTTATTTACTAATTGCTGTATTAATTCAGTATTTTCTCCTTTTTCTTTGACAGTAAATCTGTCTTTAATGATTTGTGGAGGTGGTTTAAACAGGACTACCTGTTTTTTCTCTTCTATTTTTTCTTGTGGTTTTCGAATTATATTTTCTATTCTTGTGGTTTGTTAACCTATTGTTTTTAAATATAAATTAGTATAATTATTTTGTTCTATCATATGGGACAATAGGTCTATTTTATGGATAAAAATCAGATGAAGCCATTTTATATGGGGTTGCTCGAGTTTTTGATACTACCTTAGTATCTGTTTTATCTTTAAAAGATCCTTTTATTTGAAGGCTTTTCTCTGCGGGGTGTATACTTTGAATAAGATCTCCCTCTATTGTGGTAAAAGTTTGATATTGTTTTTTTACAGTATTAATGTTGATAAATTTTGGAATTTCAACTCTTTTATTTATAAGGATTGGTTTTAACCAATCAAATAAACCTATGGTATATTTATTTTTTTTTAGAAATTTATTATAATTTCTATGTATTTTTTCTATTAATTCCTGTGGAAAAATATTTAAATACCAATTTTTTATATTTGTGTTTTCAACAGAGAGATAGTCATTTTTTATATATTCTAGAGCTACCTTTTGTTTCTTTTGAATAATTAATACTTGAAAATCTATTTCAGAGTCCACGTTCTCATTGTAAGAAGTACTTGTATTTATTGATCTATATTCTGGTTTTATAATATTATTTCTAGTTCTAACTACTTGTATTTCAGGTTCAGAATATATTGAAGATGTCGATTTCCTGGGAGAAATGGCTATTCTTTGAGAAGGTCTGATAAAGTTATCATCTATAATATTTATTCTAGATTTTCGTTCACTGTTGAATTGGATTTCTATTTCTCCATCAAGATGTTCTATTATGGTTTCTGGATTTTTATTAGTAGGGATTTTATTTGTGTGAATATCTGTTTGTATAGTCCATTCTTTAGGCAGTGTAATTTGCGACCATTAGATGGTTTTTGGAACCATTGCGTTTGATTTTTCTGAATTTGTTTGGAAAAATGTTGTATATCCTTTAGTATCTATAGGTACTACATTGGGACTTAATGTTGTCATTACTTTATAATATCTTCGATAAACTAGAGTTATATTTTGTGAGCCTCGATTCATATTAAACCTTCGGGTTTTTATATTATGAGTTAAAACATCAAGAATATTAGGATCACTTAAGGATACAGAATAATTAGGAAAGCAATTAAAATACACAGGGCCGTTACAAAGACTTGATTCTACTATTCCCAGTAACGAGTCAGAAAATTTATTATGTCTTTTATCTCTTAGGCATAATAATATGGAATTGTTTAGTCCTAGTCTTGTAAGGGCTTTTATTGCTATTTGAACTAATCCTATATGTAAATAGTTATATTGTTTAGTTTTATGAGCTTGTATTACTTTATTAGATAATAACTGAAAATTTTCTTGTTCACTGTGAACCGCTAGACTTTGTTCTACGGTTTTTATGGCATAACCTATTTTTAATTGGAATGATCCCTTTTTATAGATATCTATTATTGGAACTTTAGGAATGTTCCAGTTTTGAACTTGTTGCTCAATATTGTCAATAACAATTTCTTCTTTGTTTTTTAACCTTAGAGTGTTATATATATATATATATATAGTGATTTCGTCTACCCTTATCACCGTCCAAAGTTCATCTCACGATCATGTTTGTCCGGTAGTGTTTTATTTTTTATTTTATTTTCTAGAAATTGGAATGACCAGAAATTTGGAGTGTGTGTACATCTTCAGGAGGTGCACCTAATAAAAATATAAAAAAATAATTTCCGAAAAAGAAATTGTCTAAAATACCTTCGTAATACTTATAGGCGAAAATGAACAGTAATTTTGCCTACCCTCATCACCGTCAAAATTTCATCACGCGGTCAAGATTGTCTGGTAGTTTTTTATGTTTTATTTTTTTCTACAAATTAAAATGACCTAAAATTTTAAGAGTATGTACATATTATTGAGGCGCATCTAATAAAAATATAAAACAAACTATCCGGGAAAAAATATTGACCAAACTACCCTCAAAATGTTTCAAGGGTATTTTGGTCAATTTTTTTCATGTAAAATATTTTTTTATATTTTTCAAAGATTCCCTATTTTTGATAAATATACTCTCAAAATTTCAGATCATTCTAATACGTAGAAAAAAATGAAAAAATGAAACACTACTGGACAATTGTGACCACACGATGAACTTTGGACAGTGAAAGGGATAGGCGAAATCACTGTTCATTTTCGCCTATAGGTGCTACATATATATATATATATATATAAATGGAACGTAATGCCTTTTAGTCTTAAAAACGCTCCTTCAGAATTTTAAAATATTCTGAATGATGTTTTTAACCCCTATATAAAATTTATGATTGTTTACATAGATGATGTTTTAATATTTTCAGAAACCCTAGAGCAGCATTTCAAACATATAAATGTTTTTATAAATGGTATTAAAGCTGCGGGTTTAGTAGTTTCGGCTAAGAAAATTAGCTTATGCCAAACGAAAATAAGGTTTTTGGGTCACAATATATTCCAAGGAAGTATTGTCCCAATTGATAGGGATTTTGTTACCAAGTTCCAAAGTGATCTTCTAAATAAATTTTTTTTTCATACGAACAGATTGCAAAGCTGCTAAAGATATTTTGCTTAAACATGTAAAAAATCTTGTTTCCAAACAAATTTTTGCCCTATGGCAGGCAATACTGTCCTCATTTGACTTTGATATCGAGTATATCAAAGGTACCACTAATTTTTTACCTGATTTTTTAACGCATGAATTTTTGCAGGGGGACCGGGATAGAAGCAATAGCAACAGAGATAGACGCATAATATTGAATGCAAATATGAATAAAGGAAAAGGGAAAATGGACCTGGAACCATCTCCATCATAAAGTTCTTTAATAAATACCCCAATAACTCCGAACCGTTTAATAACAAGACAAGCTCGAGATCTTGTCTCTTCTCCTAGCCCTGTTAAAACCCCAGCTTCAGAGAAATCATTATTTACAGAAACTGTCTTTCTGACTGATATAGTAATAGAAGATGAGCATATGGATATGGATCCAGTCAATTTAGCCAATTTATATTAATAAATAACCTAAACCCTTCTAATAGCAATAAAACTCGGGAATGGTATGAAGCCATTCTTCTAGAAACAGGCTCTATAACCCTAGTTCATTTCTGCCAAAAGACTACTAATACAGTTGTATATTCCAAATTTCAGATAAGAAAAATTATATCCTATAAAGAATGGGGTATGGACCCTATGAGAAGCAGAAAGCTTAATGCACCACAATTTAATAATAAATATTACAAGTATGCTGAATATATTGATGCCTGGCACAAAGTTTTTTCACTCCAAAATAGCAATAATTCTCACACCTGGTTTTTATAAATGAAACTATCAGTAGTAACTAGATTTCCAAACTGGTTCAAGAACTGGTTTCAGATATGGGGATTTGGATCAGAGATTCTACCAGACAAAATACAGGTATCTCAACAAAAATTTGCTGAACATAACGATAAAAATCCCCAAATAGACATTCATTTAAACTTTATGGCCTATTATCAGATTCCATGTATCATGAAATGGTCCTATGCAATAACAGATGAATATACCAAAAATTGGGAGTATATCCCAAAATTGGGAAAACAGATATATATTAAGTGGTGGAATGTATATGAGAATACAACAATAGACCTAGAGAATATTAAATTGAGAAAAATCCCTACTCCAGCACAAGTGAAAAAGGAAAATAACTTTGCCGACTACATAAGCAGGATGAAGAAGCAAAATCCGAATGCCACTAATGAAGAACTGAAGAACCGATTGCTGCAAATGTTTGAAGAAGAAGTAGAAACAATGTCAACCTCAACAAATGATGAAGATTTTGCCACAGAAATGAAGATTGTGAACTTATACTGCCAAAAATAGATTTTTCCTAGAAGTTCGAAATACTGGCCCGACAATAATAATACCTTCGAAAAGAATAACTGACCACCAACCTACATACCGCCAAAAAATATCATTGATACTTTCTGTCTGCCACATGTCTGTCGCCGGATTCCATATGTCTACCACCAGTCAACCTCTTGACAGATTTTACTGTTCCAGTTGATGCTGCCCACACTACTTTCAGTGTTCAAGATGCTGTCGACACTACTTTCACTGTATAAAGATGCTGCCGACAAGCCTTTTCCCCTATTCCTGTTCAAGCCTTTAGTCTTCTCAGACCACTGTGCCAAACCTTTAAGTCATTTTAAGGGATTGCTCATCCTTTTGACATGGCTCTTAGCTACAATGAATAACCTTTTGGGTTCCGACTCTTATATAAGGAGGACTCTACCACTTGAAAAGGTATCCGAAGAAGGAGTTTGAGCTTTCTCTCTTATTTCTCTCTATCTCTCTCAGTTAAAAGTCTCTCCCCTCTTGCTCCTACTCTAAAAATATTCTCTATAAGCTTTCACTTGCTTCGACAAGGTATTCCATTTCTTTTCTCTTCTCCTCTCTTGTTTGTTCTAAAATATCTTCCTCTTCTTTCTGTCACTCCGTCTTGCTCCAACTAGGATAATATCAAATACTTTTGAAATACCCTCTTCTTGATAAATAGAATTTTTGTTTATACCTCTAATTATTTCTTTAAACGCTCTTTGTTCCCAAAATCTCAATGGTTCTGTTTCTCTGAATCCTCACTGTCCATTCTCTATGATTCTGTTTCTCTGAATCCTCACTGTCCATTCTTTATGGTTATGTTTCTCTGAATCCTCATTGTCCATTCTCTATTCAACTTGATCTCTATTTTTTGTCTGTAAGGTGTGTCTAAAACCACTCCGAAATTGAGTGATTGTGAGTATATGTACGACTGTAATATCAATAATCTACCGAGTCACTATCCTGAGGAGTGGAAGCTCTTCACAAGTTATTGTATCTATAACGTGTAAGTGCTCGTTATATTCTAGTGAAAAGTTTATATCTTACTTCATGCAAATAAAATTTATAGTTTGTATGAAGATTAGATCTGTCACCTATATTAACCGGGTTGTTATCGATATTTCTCCTATACTACTGTTTACTCTGCTAACTGTCTTTCTTATAAGTTATATTAAATTCATGTTCACTTCTTTCTAGTTATTGTTTCTCTGATTAGTTACCTTTACAATTCTCAATAATTCTGGAATAGTGTCCCGAAAAACAGATCTTGGGTTTGTTGGTATCAGAGCGAAGTTAGTTACAATGGTGAACTGTAGACTGATAATACTATCCTAAGGGCTAATAGCTTAATAAATTTTACCATCTAAAATAAGTCCGAGAGTTGAGACCAAAGTCGTTCTGACCAAGATTGCCGTTCAAGGCCAAGAGAGCCGCTGAGGCACAAGGTCGTAAGAGATTGACTCGTGTACTCATCCGTTGTTTTAGAATGGGAAATTTTATTAAGACGCTATCTAATAGGACAACATCATCATCTAACAGTACACTTAGAATAAAAAATAAAGAGGAAATAATAATTGATAATATCGAAAAACAAATACAGAATTGGAACATACCCAAGGTTCCTATTAGTGATATATATAAAAAAGGCACATCGAATTTAAAACTAGTTATGCTATAAAAACTATTGAACAAAGTATGTCAATAAATGAAAATCAAGAAAGTTTTCAATTACTATCTGAAAAAATGATTCAAAAATATAAGACAAAGGAATACAAATATTTACATATAGGATTAATCCAGATAGCAGTTAAACCTTTAACAAGACTAGGATTGAATAATTCTATACTATTATGCCTTCGGGATAGCCGACATAATAAGTTTTTTGATTCTCTACTAGGAGTAGTTGAGTCCAGTCTGTGCAATGGTCCTATATATTTTAACTGTTTTTCTAATTTTTCTGTGTCT